>NC_091130.1:68892660-69192660 GCF_040183065.1 Periplaneta americana | reverse complement strand
AACGAAAATTATTTCTGTACTTATTTTTTTTTTTTACTGTACTTCTGAGTAATGTATTTGCATAAGCAGTGTATATCTTGAAGGTTGCTGTGATGCAGATCAATTTTCGATCCCCATTCACCTGTACAATCTAATGTAAGCAGTGTATATAAAGATTTCCTCACTTGCATCCCTCTCCCCAAATACTTAATAGTGATTGCTAAAATCTTGACATGTTACAAGTGAAATGTCGTATGTAAGAACAATAAAATAGCTTTCTCCTTGTGAGAATTTTAAAAACATACGTATGTATATCTCGAAGTATAGAAACAGTGAGTTTGCGGATTTTTCAGATTCTCTATGATGCCACAAAATGTCTCCAGATAATGCAGCTGAATTTGCAAGTTTCTTATCATGACAGGGAAGGTTTAAAAATATATATTATGAAAAGGAAGTACATTTTCATAGCAGGCAAACCGTAATATGTGTATTAATAAATTTCATTTTACTTTCGTAATACGTGAATACAAATTTAATAACATTCAGGTATATAGACTTTACTTTTAATTGTGTAATTCGCCAGTGATTACATTGGCCTTACATGCTAATGAATAATTTTCAGTGATATTTGGTTCATTAAATACTCGTTTTTGTACTTGTATGTATAAAAATGTTACATCGTATTTTATCAGATAAACATGTTTATACTCGTACATAAAATATAGGGCCTATACGTAAATTAATTAAATACTGTTATAAAATACATCATTATATTAATAAACATAAATATATAAGTAATTAAATTAAACTGAAAGGTCACTTGAAACATTAAAGTATGTAAACTAACCAAAGATGAACCTAAAATCTCACAATTTATTTTTATAATAATTTTCCAATAGAAAAAAAAGATGAAAAAGGATCTCAACTTTTTGTAAACTTCCCCTTATTTGTAGGTCTGAAAATTTGATATTGTGTATATTTTGTATGATATGCTTTATATACATTTTGGTTTATTCCACATAATGCCCAGCATATAATCGTTATTGTCGCTTCTACAGTACCATCCCACTTAAAACATTAAACAAGATATAATGAATGAACTAGTTTTTTATCTGTGGTGTTGCACTATTCTGCCACTGGATGGAGAATAGTAAAAACCGATGTCACAATAGAAGTACCTTGTTTGCAATGTCTGTATAATTTACACACAATCTGCAATTCGTAGCTTGCAGAAGAAACAAAGGCACATTAGATTTACCAACAAACAACTCTGCTGAGACATCACCACAGTTACATTTCAAACAACTCTGCTGAGACATCACCACAGTTACATTTCAAACAACTCTGCTGAGACATCACCACAGTTACATTTCAAACAACTCTGCTGAGACATCGCCACAGTTACATTTAAATTCACCTACCTTAGCAGATTTGTGCACATTTAAAAACTGTTTCAAATAAAGAAAATATATTTCCTAAGTGGGAAGAGAGCTGGCTATAGAAGGTATTAGTTTGGAGTTGAGGACTTTGTATTATACAAGTTCCAAAAGACATCATTATTCTAAAATGAACCTGTCGAATTTTAGCAACGTAATTGAGACACTACTGCTGAATAACAATTCTCATGAAATCATCAGAAATGTTTGAAGTCATTTAAGTTACCATGGTAGTCAGTGAATTCAGATTTTCAATTGTATGTTAAATATGCAAGTCAATCAAGAATCTTTTATCATGTAAATAGAAGGTAATGTGCTAGTTTTCTTTTGAAATTAAATATTTTGTTACATTTATTGATGTATGACATGATCATAAATTAAATTTTCCAGCTCATATAGGAATTTTATGAATAAAATTGATATGTTGTATTGTTACTATGGCAGTGAAACACTAAGTGTTATATTGTATAAACTTTCTTTATTCAAGATAAATTATTATTAACGGACTATCATATTAAAGCGTATAATATTGTAGTGCAGAATATATCTTTTTTTATATTGCTACAAGTGTTTACTATATGTGTTGATATAAAATATGTAATATTTATAAGTAAAACATTTTGTTCTTCCATTTCTATGAATGCCCTGAGTCCTGCTCAGTCCATTTTAATACCTTATTTCCTTAGTATCACTAATTCTTATTTACCACAAAAAATGTTTGACGAAACTTCATTATGGTGGAGGAAAAAAAAAATGAAAGTTTTTACTTCTGTGTGGTTACAAACATTTTTTCCCAGTAATGTTACAAATGTGCGACTGTGAGAAAAGTTCTAGTATCGTTTTTTTTTTTTTTTTTATCCTTTTCTTGCCTTTGCTCCATGTTGTTTTCACATCAAATTCCAATCCAAAGAAAATGATCCAGTGTTACTCTTTCCCACTGTATTTGTTTAAAAATATGCTGCAGTGATTTTAAAACTTTATGTATGTATGGATTTTCACATAAATGTTGCATTGTTCTGCACAAGATTATTTCGAAAATATTTCATATTGAACGCATCAAGCTTTTAGCTACTTTGTATGTAATCTGAGAATATATGAACATCATTATATCTTTAAATTTTCCTGTTTCCTTGTCCCTACCTTTCCTGATAATGGAGCCAACATACAGCTCCGAAATACTGGATGTGCCTACATGTAGGACATGATGAAAATACCCAAAACAATTTCACTATCATTAACTTTACCATGCACAGTAATGTAAATCTATGTGAATATATCTTGAGAACAATATTATTTTATTCTGCATTCACACTTGAATTAAATGTAAATTGCATAGTGTACACAGTATAGACTGTATGCAAAGAGAGAGAGAGAGAGAGAGAGAGCTGTGTAAAGATTGTATGCAGGTTGAGGATTGTACGGTTTCTTGATTTTCTCTGTCTTAGCAGCCTTTGTTGTTCATGAACTTGGCACTCCAGAAGGATGTGCAGAATTATTTCTTCACTTGAATTCATAGGCATGGCCAGAACTTTTCATATAGGTGTACCAAACCCTCCTCCCCCTACCCAAGTCACTATAACATTCCCATGTGCATCAGTTTCATCAGATGGCATACGAAAACCAGCGATTTCTGCAAGGACAAGCTATTTCTGGAAATGGTACGATGTAACATTAGCAAAAATACAAGCTTATGCTGAGTTATAAAAGAATATTTAACAAAAGCAGTAAACTTCTGTTGATGTGCTGTTAGAGTGTGCACAGGCACACCCTGCAGTTACGTATATGAAGGTTACACGGGAAAAACGATCAAGGTTCATAAAAAATCGAAATTGAGTTAACAATGCTATCTTATAGTGGAAAAGAAGTACTATCATGTGGTCTAGCTAGTAATAAGAAATCATTGTTCTTGACATTCCACTACGTCAATTTCTATTAAATACACACATAACAAAGTATTAAGTGCTTAAACTTTAAAATTCGTTTTTCTCGAAACTTTCTAAAATGGACCTTGATCGTTATTCCCGTGTACCCTTCATATGTTATTTTGCATTTTGGTGTAGAATTATGATTTTCTTCTCCGTCCCTTCTCCTTGTATTCCCCTTGTTCCCTTTACGTTCCTTTTTTTCTTGTCTTCACCTTGCTCTTCTTATGTACCTTATTTACTTATATTCCCCTTGTTCTTTTTGTTTTTTTTCCTTGTCTTCCCCTTATGTTTTCCTCTGGTTCTCCTTGTCTCTTATTTGTTCTTATGTTTTCCCCTTGTTCGCCTTTTCCTCACCATGTTCTCCTGTCTTCGCTTTATTCTTACATTCTTCTTGTTCTCCTTGCATTTTGCTTGTATTCCCCTTATTCTCCTAGACTTCTTTTTATCCTTGTATTTTCCTTCCTTGTTCTTGTATTCTCTTATCTTTCCTTGTAACCTCCTTGTTTCATTTCTCGGATCTTCCAAATGTAGTTCTATGTAAAGTTAAAGTTACGAACTTTTTAACATTTTTTTTTTTTTACGAATTGGATAGTTTCCTACTACCTAGGTATTCTGTGACCAGATGTCCAATTTTAACTGTAGGGGTAAAGGTCTGTAGATGTGGTCGATTAAGATAAATTACAGTAGATTGTTGCAATATTATAATTACACTAAAAGTAAATAATTCCAAGCAAAGAAAGGAGACAGTAGTACTAATCTGGCTGAATGAAATTAAATAGAACTCCTACCAAAACACACTTTGCAATGGTTTGGATCCAATGAACGAACATAATCTGTCCTGTGAAAAACTGGATTCAGTAAAACAATGGAACAACATGATTTCACACTCCCAAATGAGTATAATAAGTTTCCTAAGTGGAAGACTGCTGGAAAAAGAATAAGGATTTCTTTTTGGTCCCATGGTAGGACTCTTAACTTGTCGTTATTCACTTTGACTTTATGAGCAGACTCCTAGATCGTCGAATGGAGACAGTAGAACTATTCTGGCTTAATGAAATTAAATAGAACTTCTACCAAAACACACTTTGCAATGGTTTGGATCCAATGAACGAACATAATCTGTCCTGTGAAAAACTGGATTCAGTAAAACAATGGAAAAACATCATTTCACACCCCCAAATGAGTATAGTAAGTTTCCTAAGTGGAAGACTGCTGGAAAAAGAATAAGGATTTCTTTTTGGTCCCATGGTAGGACTCTTTAACTTGCTGTTATTCACTCTGACTTTATGAGCAGACTCCTGGATCTTCGAATGTAGGCTTTCATGGTTGTCATCAATGGGTTGAGTGTTTTCTGAGCTAAGAGATTGTGGTCTACTGTCAAATGTTATATCCAGATGTTTTGGCTGTAGACGAAATGTCTGGACATAACATCCCCATAGACCACAGCCTCTTAGTCCGGAAAACACTCACCCTACAGACTCACAGATGTGCCAGGAAGCATTCGTCAGAGACTATCCAAGTGCACCACAGGCTGTGGGTCCACATTACATTTGTAATGAATGATGATTATGGACAGTTTTTGGGATCTTCCACAGGAAATGGAGCACCCGGAGAAAAATCCTGTGTTGCCTGATCAGCGGGCTTGTTATCAACACGAATTATAAATTAGGGTGAATCAAAAGAATAAATAGTCATCCACATTTTAATCTCTCACTTGTATAAAAAGATTGCACGTATTTCCATAACAATATACTGAAATTTTTTCTTCTGTCCTATTACACTTTGTGTCCACTGCTGTCCTGTTGTGAGTACTATTTATAGTATGCATTCAGTATCATATTTTTTTAGTTTTGTTGAGTAAACAGATACAATACACAAAAAGACTCCATAAAATGCGAAGTATACACCAAGTTGCCATTAAATCTAATAGTCCCAGGCTAGTAGCAGTATGGTATAAATTGTGAATTATACTAAACTTCAGTGCACCAAGTCCTTGAGTATTCCTCTTCCTCATTGAACTTCTGATTATCATGCTGGTCGTTGGAGTAAAGGTTCTGGGATTCAGAGCCATCTAAGAGTGATAGATTTTTTGTTGATAAAATTCTTGTTAAAACTGTAAACTAATGTTACATCATTGTTAATAATATGTTATATAATTATTTAAGCACGTCTATCCATGTGAATGTATTGTTGTTAATTCTTATTGTTCAAGTGTACTCTGTGTATATATTGTTTGGTATCCCATGTCATAAAGGCAAGAGTTGCTCCTTTGGTAATTGAAAATAAAATCTGGGAGGGAAGTGAAAAAAATGCCTATGTAGTAGATTCACAGCACATAAAATAATCCTGTCCTGTAATAATGGGCATTAGGCAAAATTCGTCGGCCATTTCTTGCCCATGTTGAATTTCGATGCTAAATAATCTCCGCAATTGAAGACGCTCAAAAACTGTCTAACCCTCATTTTTTAAAAGAGGAGAGAATTTGAGTCTTAAAAATAGTACAAAACAACAGCAATAAACACAAGAAATTTGATAGATTATAATTAGACCACAAAACTTTATGCACTAAAAAAACCTGAAAATATGCATGCAACTGTGCAGTAAAAATTGAAATAGATGCAGTAAAAAAAACGCACTTTAGAGATTTATTTGATTTAATAATATGATATACCGTAAATGAAAATAATTTAAAGTAATAATTGTCATCAAGCCTAATTATTATACCTATTTTTTCTACAAATGTATTGTTTAGTAATTTCATATACATATTTGAATTGGTACATTAATTTCTACCTAACTTTCCAGCTTTTTCTAACTTTTTTTTTGCCTTTCGCCTAATTATTATGGCAGTAAACAACCAACGATTTATCCAGATTCTCTACTGTAAAATTTCTCTTATCTGTCAGAATTAGTTTAAATGCAGAGAACGATCTCTCTGAATGGTACATACTTTTAAGCAGAAATGTTCCGAATTTCAGTGAATGTTTCACATTTTCCACTGAGAATGTCGTCAATATGGAGCATTCCTTTACAGCCAGGATTATTCTCTAACACACACTTAAATTTTGCAGCCACGGCTTTACCTTGTGATCCAGGAACTGCTTCCGGCAAGTCTTTTACTTTTTGCACAACTGCAAGGGATTCCTGTTAGGGGAGTGCTCACTTTTTACAGCATGGTGATCCTGCTCTCTATAATGGATAAATTAGCAGCCACATAAGAGAGTTAGCTCTGGAGGTTCTTTTTTCACATAATTTGTATATAGGCTATCTTGCAAATTATTCTGATTTTTATCATAGAGAAATTTTGAAATTAGATAATAAATGTGGCAAAACGAGGAAAGATGTTAATATATGCATTTAAATATGCAAAATAAAAATATATATGCATTTAAAAGGGAAAACCCTCGAAATATGCTTTTATGAAAAATAGAAGTTGTTTCATTAGAATGTAAAATCCATGTAGGCAAAGATCCACTTACTTTTTCAATATGCAAATTGATAAAAACATGCAAATGCATGAAGTTCCACGGTCTAGTTATAATATTAATTTCCATGATGCTTCCTGATGTTAGGCCACTCATAAATAGTATCGCTTACAGCACTAATCTGGAAATTTTCCATTTTGAGAGAACGTTTTTACGTATAAGACTTCAATTGAAAATGTCATTAAATTAATACTCCTACTGAATATTCCTCAGAAATATGTAATAATTGTCCCTGCCATTAATCATCAGACATTTTGGACACTTCAAATGAAAAGAAATCCTATATCTCTTTTCATTTAATAGATATTAATAAGTGAAGAAATAATTGGAGTGGAGTCTGTGCTGTAATTTCATATGAAGTGCATGGATAGTATTGTTGTAGAATATCTTATTTATTTCAGGGGCCTATTTTGCGGGCTACCGGTGGTAGCCCAAGGAAATTACAAAAGAAAAAGTTTATAATATAACATAATGTAATAATTTTGTATTATTAGTTTTACCATAGTAATTAAAATTAAAGTAATTGTTAGATATATTTTGTGTAATAATAGGGTCAGCGGTAGCCCGAACCCTTTAACCAGTATACGCCTCTGCATTATTTGTGTATTGGCCGCATTCTTTTGAAGATTTTTATCCAAAACATATGTTGTGCTATTTACATGAAGCATTATTAAGTTTACACTTAGTCACCAATTCGATTTAAATGCAAATTTTTGCATTGTAAAACAATTTTTTAGTGTTGAATTGAAAACAATTTTTGAAATTATTTTCTCGGGGGAGGGGAGAGATGGGATGAAAAAAACTTTAAAATCTTGGTGGTGCTATTACACGTGGGGAGGGGGTAGTCAATGCATGAGTAAATACAGTAACTCAACTGTTACTATGGTGTGTCTTCATAGGAAGGTTGTATTTGCTATGCTATTCTTATGGTATAATACTCGTATTTTAAGTGAATAGTTGCATTTACAGTTTATGCAGTTACATCGTATAAACACTATTTTACTTACATATGCCAGATTCTTTCATATCTGTTTCTGTTCACAAATTCACATCCATCAAACTGTAGTTAACAGAAGTCAATTTATTAACATTATCAATACTTTGCCTCTTGCTCGAGGTGGGTGAAGAGAGATGTGAAACACAGTCAGCACAAGAAGGTACAAGTGCATTGCAAACAGAACAAACCTTCACTTGGTTTCTATGTCAGCTTGCATCACACTTGTGCGAGGGACATCTAGTAAGGAAGTTGCATCAAGGTGTATCTAAGGTATGCAATGTTTGTTAGCATTAATCTGTGGTACTTAAACCACTTCTAGCCCCCCCTCCTCTAGCATACTGCTAGAAAGGTGACATCAACCCACAGGACTGACTGGAATGATACTGATATGTGTGGTGGCCAAGATTGGAGCATGAGGGTATTGCTTGGGTTCACCTTTTCCTTCAACATGACACATTTCATTCCACCAACACACTCCATATTACTCGAGACTTCCCTTATTTTCATTAAATTTCACCAAAAGAATTAAATATATGTTGAGGCAGAGTAAAGTGTACTAACTTCAGTGATGCTGAATGGAGTGAGCCTACTACTGGTTCTCTGTACATTATTCATGACTGGACGGGGATGTCTGCTAGGCGGTACCTATTATTGTCAGATCTTGTGTAGTCTTGAAAGTGTTCACACTATTTAAATTGTATTAAAATTTAACCAATGTAAAGCCGGCTGCATTCGATCTGATTTGGTCAGTCTGTCAGGCCAATTTGATAAGATTAGACGTAATATCAAGTCGTATGTAACTGTTATCTGACAAAATTCTTGTTAGGTGATTGGGGTTGGCATATGTCCTGGATTTTTTGGGACTGTATTGGAATCGAGGTCTGCATCTTGGCATCCCGAAAATAATTTTTCGGACACATAAATGTCCCGGTTTTCGGCGAACAGAAAAGGAAAGAGAAAAATGAGCATTTCCTTCCTTTTTATTCTCTTCAGTTTATGGTTATAGCAGCTGAAAAAGGGTTGAAAATATAACTTGAATACATACAATGTTGGATTTAACTTCACGATTTAAGTAGGTTCATATTGAACGAAATATTTGTTTCATTGATATATGAGGGACAAAGCATTTTGCTCAAGTTTGTGTATGGTTAATTGTCGGTACCATTGTTACTCTTTGTTTCAATTTGCTTCGTTTGAAATTTCCTTTATGTAACAATATTACCTTCCACTAAATTCTTTGGTAATCTTAGACCACCGTCCGCAACAATGCCAAGAAGAAAATTACGTTTCTTGTTCCGTGTTATTAGATCATCAATAATTATAGGTACCAGATACGCAACAATGGAAAATGTTGAAATATAACGATAAAATATAGAATTATAAACTGGAATACCTCTGATTGAGGTTCTGGCTGATATGTACATCTGTTATCAGGAAGTTTATCTCACTTCACATTATGTGTTGGCGGTAAAAAAAAAAAAAAAAAGGTAAAGGTATCCCCGTAACATGCCATGAAGGCACTTGGGGGGGAGGTATGGAGGTAGAGCTCCATGCTTTCCATGACCTCGGCACTAGAATGAGGTGGTGTGGTCGGCACCACGCTCTGACCGCCTTTTACCACCGGGAAAGACCCGGTACTCAATTTTATAGGAGGCTGAGTGAACCTCGGGGCTGTTCTGATTCTGAAAGTTTGGCAACGAGAAAAAATCCTGTTACTACTTGGGATCGATCCCCGGGCCTTTCAGTTCGTAGCCAGCTGCTCTACCAACTGAGCTATATGTATTGGAGGAAGAACAATAATTGTTTGTATACATCTGAAGTCTGATTGGTGTAATAAGTAAAATTACTAATTCCGGGCTTAGAATATGTTGTCATGTAAACAAAAGCACGTGTATGAGTAAGATGCCATTGACTGATGGAACCTTACAACTTTTGTGCTACTTGGCGTACGTGAAAATGTAGTTCTCTGTGTATTTCTCAAAATCAACCTATCACTTCAATACAATCATAACAATCATTTTCTAAAACAATTTGAAAAATATTGTTTAGTTATATAATTATGAAAAAATGTCATAAATTCATAATTATTTAACATAATATAATTATGGAAAGTAGCACATGCGCAGAAAATGCTATGGAAGGAAGAAGAGCGAAAATTTAAATTTCATGAATTTAAATACTATTATAGTCACAATCATGCCATAGTATGAAAGAAAAATTTCACAACCTCGAGCGGGAATCGAACCTGCTATATACTATGGCATGATTGTGACTATAATAGTATTTAAATTCATTAATATGTCACATCAACGGACTTGTATACGTCACCAAACATCGTAAGATGAAGATTACATTTGTAAAGTTTCTTTCAACCCATAAGCAGTGCTAACTAGATCAGACGCTATGGACAGTACTCTATAACAGAGTCGCCAGTATGAAAGGATAATTCCAAGCCTTGGGCGTGAGACGAACTCGATAGCTCAGTGGTAGAGCGCCTGACCGGAGAACAGGAAGTCGCAAGTTCGATTCCCGTTTGAGGTTGTGAAATTTTTCTTTCATACTATGGCATGATTGTGACTATAATAGTATTTAAATTCATTAATATGTCACATCAACGGACGTGTATACGTCACCAAACATCGTAAGATGAAGATTACAATTTAAATTTCAGTTTTGCAAGATGGCTACTCCCATAGAATGATGTTAAGTATCGGAAATGCAAACCGTTGAGAAGTGGCGAAAAGCAAAGTGTTCTAAATGTGTTCAGTAAATTCTGTGAAAAGTATTCAGGATATAGTGAATTTGAAGGCAGAGTTTACTGATGTTTCTTTACTGCCCATTTATCTACATCGGGTAAAACGCAAAAAAACCTGTGACAGAAGCGCAGTGCGTCGTAAGTGCATCACTTTTTTGAAATGAACGAGCCACCTACAATAAATAAAGTAATGACTTTTATAAATAAGTGATCCCGACTTGCCGAACTTAAAGAAGACAAGTCTTCACAATATTCTGCGGGAGATCGAGTTTGAGTTTGTACAGAGAAACAGAACATTATTGTTGACCGCGAAGATGTAGGTCTATTATTATGGCGTAGAAAGTATTTGAGGAAAATACGGGAATATAGACGAGAGAGACGCAAGTTATATTTTCTTGACGAGGTCGACGAAGGTCATGCTGTTTCTAAAGTGTGGGTAGATTCTACCATAAAAACAAAAAGCAGGCGTTTTTGTCAGATCTGACCACCGGGTTGAAAAATCCTGGTTGAAAAGTAGGCATCTCATTTTACTTCACATAGGAAGTGAAGATGGTTTTGTGAAGGGTGGGGAGTTCATTATGGAATCAAAACTGTGGACTATTATGAAGAGATGACCGGCGACGTCTTCATAAATTGGTTTAAAGGAATTTTGTCTTCGCTTGCACCTAACAGTGTAATTATTATGGACAATGCGTCCTACCATAGTGTAAAGTGGATCGCGTTCCCACTAAGCAGTGGCTGAAAAAAAGATATGATCGAGTGGATGGATGCGAAAAGAATAGGATACAGCACGGACATGGTGAAGGACGAACTGATAAAACACAAAGATGGCTAACGTTAACAAGGAGTTCGATAAATATGTTGTGGATTCTATGGCAGAACAAGCAAGTCATACAGTGTTAAGACTCCCTCCTTATCACTGTGTATTAAATCCCATAGATGCCGTTTGGAGCCAAGTTAAAGGATATGTTTCCCAAAATAATAAATCTTTTAAACTTAATGAAGTCAGGACCTTACTAAACTAAGGCTTAAAGTTGGCAACACCTGATATGTGGCGATCGTTCATACGCCATGTAGAAGAAGAGGAGGAGAAATTCTGGAAATAGGACGGGCTATGCGACACAATTGTTGACTGGTTCGTTATCAACCCAGCTGAGTGCAGCAGCAGCAGCAGGGGTGAAAAGGAAGAGGGGAGTTTTCTGGAAGGAGTCCGCACCTTGTCTGATTCTGATTAGGTAGGCAATTAAAATAGTTATTTTATGTCTTTCATTCATATTAATAGGCTTCTGACGCTCTTAACAGGCCTGTTCATGACATTGGATCTGGATTGCATTCATATTTACTTTAATCGTCATTTTTCCGATTTTCTTATGAGAACGTGACCTCTACCGAGCGGTGACAGTTATATACATACAGTTAAAAGTGACAGCCACATGGCGAATAAAGTAGTGCCGCAATTCTGTCCAATCACAGCAGCTCGCGGATGGATATCTTTTGCAGCTTTGTTTACAGTACAACATATTCCGTGCGTTTTTTAAAGCGCTTTATGCCTTTGCTGCAGCATAATGAGGGTCGAAAAGAAAAACTCAATTAGGTCAGCTGACTGCAAAATGGTGGACAATTAATATTGGTTTCTATTATTGCAGTAATAAATTTAACTTTAGACGGTGAAGCAAATGTAATAAAAGAACGGTCTTGCTGTTGCGCTTTACTTCTTGCTTTAAAAACGCATGGATTCTTAGCCCGGATATCGTTATAGTCAGTGATGTATTCAGTGGAGGGGTGTAATATTATTATTATTATTATTATTATTATTATTATTATTATTATTATTATTATTATTACATATTATGTAACTGCTCAGTGATGTATTCAATGGAGGAGAAAAGGAACTGGCCATTCTACCCAATTATTTCCTGGCTTAGTTTCCTCTTGAGTGATGCTTTATTGGTGTCACGTATGAGGTTCAGACCTGTCTTCTTACAGTTGACTAAACAACAATGAGGTAGAAATGATGTATTCTGTATTATACGGTACAGATAAATTTGTATATCAATTAATAATTTTGATTGAAAATTTATCAACTTTTCCTGTACACTACTATGGTCATGTGTATCCGTTGGTAATGCAAGTAAGTTAATGAATAATAATTATATTATGCCTTTTGAAGATGGAAGTAAAGTGTCCCGGATTCTCACTTTTTAAATATGGCAACCCAATGTTGATGTTCGATGGTTGAGCCATCCAACTGTCTGACTGATCAAAGCTGGATCGTGAATGTGACGTCGCGCCATAGCCTGTCTTTCTCGTTAGCCACGCTAAGGAGTTATAAATTGTAAAGTAAGTAGGTAGAGAAGAGATGGTTATATTCATTCACACCCTCTCCATATGAACAGTATAATCCCATGAAATCTTTCCGTTTGACTGGCCCACCTTGAATGAGTAGCAGAAAAAACCATCAATATAGTAAATTGCTTAAAATAATTTTTTTTTTTTTTTTGTAAATATTTCAATAGTGCATATTTTGTTATTTTTAGTGCATATGTCCTGGTTTTCAAGTCATACGCGCATGCATAATTTTTCATTTCTTAGTGCATATGAATCCGCCCCCTAGTTGTTACCGATCTAGCTGTAAAGATCCCCTGTGTGATAGGCATCCCATTAAGTTTGTATGTGAGAGAGTTTGCCTGACTTCCCAGTATTCTAGTCACACTATTTTGGATTATAATTTATAACTCGTAATCGAAGAAATTCCGGGCATGTGTTTCATTTCTCAGATTCCTTCTTAAAATCTATCTACTAAACCAAAACGTTCATAACATGATTACTAAACTTTCTGCGTATATACAGTATGTAGGCTATATGCGTATATTTACAGGCTTATATGTACAGTATGTATGTGTGTGTCTGTATGTATGTATGTATGTATGTATGTATGTATGTATGTATGTATGTATGTATGTATGTATGTATGTATGTACGTATGTATCGTCGGTTTCTTGATAAAAGTGACCAAGTCTAAAATGCAAAATTGTTGGAAAAAGGCATTTAAAGGTTTAATGATCCATCCAAAGATAACTGTACTTCTTTAGATGTTAGTAATTAGTTATTCTGAAGGTAAATGTGCTATATTATTAGTTTTAAATATAAAATTATGTCTTAAATTTTCATAATATTTGGAAGCCCTTAATGTGACTTGGTCACTTTTACCAAGAAACCGACGGTATGTATGTATGTATGTATGTATGTATGTATGTATGTATGTATGTATGTATGTATGTATGTATGTATGTATGTATGTATGTATGTATGTATGTATGTATGTATGTATGTATGTATGTATGTATGTATGTATGTATGTATGTATGCATGCATGTATGTACGTATGTATGTACGTATGTATGTATGTATGCTTCAATTTATTACTTCAGATACAGCCTTGTCTAGTGGTCCATTGTATGAATACATGAAATGATCAGTCCATCTTTACTAGCATCAATTTATTTATGTATTTATAGCTCACTTTTTACAGTTATCCTGAAATATTTTATGCGTCATTTTTATTCAGGACGTCCTCTTAGAAATATTTACATTTCATTGTTCACGAGGTCATTCAAATGCATATGTTAATGATTTAACTATTCGTCTTGTTGCATCAGGGTTAGCTTTATGACACGCAAGTCTACCGAATTACATCACTCAACCCAACATGAAACCGTATTTTTTGAGAAACTAGGAATTACCAAGGCGGAATTATGGGGTATGACACGTAATTTCTCAAGAACAAATTCCGTTGCAAGCGAACATGTCTAAAGGAACCCTATTTAAATATTTTTATATTCCTGATGCGTACTACATATCTATAACAATAAAATGTCAGCGATCCTCAGCCCTGTATTTAGGCAGTGCTACGTCCATGGGCCCAAAACATTTTGCTCCCTCCACCAACGAAGTTATTCAAACATTAGACAATTAACAAACTATAAAAAATGTCTTAGGTCTATGTAACAACATATTACTATCTAAAGCAGATATCTGCGACACATTGAAGTAAAGGAGGATAACCGCTAACAGTCGCTACTCTTTTTGAACATGTGAATATTTATTTTCAGATCGATTTTTCATTTTCTCAAAATTTTGCGTCCCCTACGAATTTTCCACCCTGGGCCTGTGCCCATGTAGGCCATGTGTGACTAAGGACCTGGCGATGCTGAAATATGTACATATCTCTATATTATTTTCATCATCGCTCGTGTGTTTTACCCAAGTTCCACTATGAAATTTTTGTAGTACCACAATTTATTTTTTCTAACAAAATGGATGCATCGGATAGTTCTGTTTACCATAAAAAGGATTGCTTTAAGAACATGAAATTTACTTTTGGAGGACGGACGAAACATACAAAACAACCTTCTCTGTTAATGTGAAACTCAGTATAACATGGGCAATGCAATTATTGCTAGATGTTATCCATGCGATCTGAATTTTTTTTATCTGTCTACAAATTGTATAACTTTATACAAATCAGTTCTTAGAGTAATTTCTGCTTCAAACATTCTATAAATATTTAAATATTTCCCAACTGCCTGCCATGGGATGCTATCAATTCATAAATTAATATATTAGTCCGTGAGAAATGAATGAAAGGAAGAGCGCACTAATGTGCATATTCTTTTGTTGATTTCACTTTGGCTTTGCTATATTCTTAAAAAAAATAGATCGATTTCTGCACTTCATTATGTCAAAATGAGATTCAAAATAAATAAAGAACACACGCAAAATGTCATCGGGTATATGGTAACAGGTTCAGTAATTCTACAGAACTTCAACAAAGGAGGCACTATTTTTCTTTAACAATTGCGTACTACGAATAGTAATAAATTAGAGAGCAGTGGTTCCCAAAGTGTGGGTCGCGATTTTCAAAATAAAACGAAAAACGCCATATTAATATATATTAATGTTGCATTTAGAAACATAAGCAATGTTGGGCATAAAATATATTAAAAAACTTCAGTAGACCTAGTTTTTTGGTTATTTAACGACGCTATATCAAATACTAGGTTATTTAGCGTCGATGAGATTGGTGATAGCGAGATAGTATTTGGTGAGATGAGGCCGAGAATTCGCTATAGATTACCTGACATTCGTCTTATGGTTGGGGAAAACCTAGAAAAAAAACCCAAGCGGGAATCGAACCCACTCCTGATCGCAACTCTGGATTGGCAGGCAAGCACCGACTGAGCTACGTTGGGGCTAGTAGACCTAGTTATGAAGTAAAAAGTAATTAATGTGATAAATCTGCCTGTCTTTCAGATAGTAGCTGCTTCTCAAATCTTGACTCTAATCTATACACACAGTGACATCATTTTCAATTTCAAAGAGATTCTTTGCTTTCGTTTTGATGGCAATCATATACTAGAAACTTATTTTGCATAAATAGGAGGTTGTAAGTTTTATAAACATTTAGAGCTTCTTTTGCAAACTCGATGTATTCTTGCATTCTTTTGATCCAAAACTAGTCTACGCTCTGCGAAAAAGAGTAGGCTATAGTTTCAACATTCCATTAGTAGGTACATATTTCAGTGAGTCTTCCCTATATATATATATATATATATATATATATATATATATATATATATATATATATATATATTTATTTATACCGGGTGTTTCAGACCACCCGTATCAGCCTTTTTGTCGAAAATTATATGATATTGGTTGTTCATAAAAAATGTTGATAACCAAAACCTATGTAAAGAATCGATTGGTGGTAGTACCATTTCCCGTAACAAACCGCAAGTAGGGGTACCTGTGGTCAACTTCGAAATTTCAAATGAGAACATGGGCCATTGAAGATACCATTGGAAACTACTTTTAAAAAGAAACAACTTTTACTGGAACTTTTTTTTCTAACTTTTATTGTTTATTCACAAAGTAACAAAAATAGTATCTTCCGAGAAATGCTGTATGTTGTTTATGTACGTACACTCTTCATTGTAAATGTTCAAAATGTAAGCCACCAGTGCTAAACAATGTTCTGATCACCTCCAAATATCCGTGATTGCAATTCAGCACAGCTGAGAGACTCACAGGCTTCTCTAATTCTGTGTTTCATGGCTTCTCTAGTTATTGGACGCACCTGGTAGAACATGTCTTTAATTCTCCCACACAAGAAGGCTTGTCCGTGACTCAGGATTGCACCATAATACAGTGTTTAGAATTCTGAAAGGCAACAAATTTCATTCATACCATATTCATCTCCATCATGAACTTGAGGGACATGACTTCCGGACTCGTATTGATTTCTGCAACTGGTTTCTAAACCGCGATTCAAGCTCAGAATTCTGTGGACTTTCAAAAATAAAGGTCAGGTAAATCTCTACAATGCCCATTACTGGTTTCCGGTTAATCCACACTGACTACGTGAAATGGATTACCAGCACGTGTGGAGCCTCAACACATGGTGTGGCTTTTTCGGACACCGTCATAGGACCATACTGTGGGTCTCTCAGCTGTGCTAAAGTGCAATCACGGGTATTAGGAGGTGATCAGAACATTGTTTAGCAGAGGGTGACATACATTTTGAACACTTGCTATGAGGAGTGTAGGTACATAAACAACATAACTTACAGCATTTCTCAGAAGATACCATTTTTGTTGCTTTTTGAGTAAACAATAAAAGTTAGAAAAAAAGTTTCAGTAAAAGTTGTTTCTTTTTAAAAATAATTTCCAATGGTACCTTCAATGACCCATGTTCTCATTTGAAATTTCGAAGTTGACCACAGGTACCCCTACTTCCGGTTTGTTACGGTAAATAGTACTACCATCAATCGATTCTTTACATAGGTTTTGCTTATCAATTTTTTTATGAACAACCAGTATCATATAGTTTTCGAGAAAAATGGCTGATACAGGTGGTCTGAAACACCTGGCATATATATATATATATATATATATATATATATATATATATATATATATATATATATATATATATAATTTCAGGCAGTTGAACGCAACTGTCGAAGAATGGATTCAAGATCCATCTGTGACTGTTATAATCGTTTTCTTTACGAAAATACTTAAAAGGCTGTTATTTAAAATTGAAAGTTTTTTTTAAACAACCATAGTCCAAAAACATAAATTTTCAGGAGAAATAAAAAACTATCTGACATGGGTGTTGTTGACACTTCAAGTATGAAATTCATCATGCCATTTCTTAAGGTTTTGTAGAAACTTGAGAAATCCGAAGTACATTTATAACTTAAATTGCCTCATAGAAATACATGTGTAAATAATAACTGATTTGTCTAAAACAATTGTTTAATGGATGCCATACTAGCCATCGAATCTGAGGTTCGCCGGTTCAAACCCGAGCGGAGGCGATATATTTTTAAGGACGGTAAATTCCTTAGCATGGTTTCCTTCGTGATGGAAGGAAAGCTGGAAGACTCGTGTCGTAGATTTACAACACATAAAATAATGCTGCTTCTCGGCGGAGAGGACCCCGGGTAAAATTTGTCAACCATTTCTCACCCACGCTGAATTTTGGCGCTTTTTTTATGAAATAAATTATTAACAAACCTACATACAGAATTCAAAAATTACTTGGAACAAAAATACTTATAAAGGAGCTTCATTTATCTTTATCTCTTTGTTTTCAATAATTATATTTAATAACTTTCTAGGTCTATTCCCTGCAAAATTTTTTCACTAATAGGATCAAATTGAATCTCTTTTTTAACTGCTTTTATGTTTTTCTCTTCTCCTTCTATCTGAATAGAAACCCAATACAACCTAGGTACTTTACAGTTGAAAGCGCCGTTAAATAAAATACTACTACTGTTTCACTTGTACCTTCACCTTAAGTAAGAAAAAAGTAATTAAAAGTAATTAGATCCAATGTCGAGTAAAATGCTGCATTGTAATTTAAAAATACATTATTTTTGTGAAAATGATTGTAAGTGGATACTGTACTGTAGGTACATAAAAAAAATACATTCAGTGGTGAAGGAGAAATTACTGTTACATAGAGAGGCAGACACAGAATAAAACTAAAAGCTATTTTTCAGTTTTTAAAGCTTGGGAAAAGTGAAACTCTCTCAACCGAATTTTGAGAATCACAATTCCTTTCGTTCACACTTCGTATAAATTGAGAAAGTTAACTCATTCTGCAAAACTAGGAAGGTATTGACAGTTCAACGGCTTCAAGGCGTCACCACGGTAACCGCTCAAAGCAGCCAACCAGAGTTCAGCGTTGCTGACTGTTTCACTCCGAGCACGTGGTTACCAGTGTTTCGTTCGGAAGAGTTTAATCTTCGTTATTGTGTCACAGAAAGTACAGTATATTCTGTCGTGGCTATTGTTTTCGTAGTTATTCCGTCGGCATATGTATTATTTTATATTACTGACTGCGTTAAAAAGGATGCAAATTTCGTTACGGGATACGGAATCTTCCACGTTAGTGTTTCTTCTCTGCACACTATCGTAAAAAAAATTAGGTTCTATAAAAAGTAAATGGCCACAAGATATTGATGGAGAGAACTGATAAGTTACTAACTTGTTGTTTCTCAGCATTCCTCATGGTTCTGTAAAACAAACTTTTACTTATACTTCGGGAAGTGATATTGTCTGCGTGAATTTTTAAAATCACTGTCCACATTTTAAGTAACGCAGTGGCGAGCGGTGGACAAAAAATTAGATGAATCACTGCATATTTGTTATGATGATAATGATTATTATTATTATTATTATTATTATTATCGATATTATTAATATTACTATATATATATATATATAATTTTATTTAATTTTATAATGTTATTGTACGATATTGATATTATTATTGTTATACGTTTATTATTATTATTATTATTATTATTATTATTATTATTATTATTGTTATTATTACTTACTTACTGGCTTTTAAGGAACCCGGAGGTTCATTGCCGCCCTCACATAAGCCTGAGCAAGATTAATCCAGTTCTACCATCATATCCTACCTCCCTCAAATCCATTTTAATATTATCTTCCCATCTACGTCTCGGCCTCCCCAAAGGTCTTTTTCCCTCCGGCCTCCCAACTAACACTCTATATGCATTTCTGGATTCGCCCATACGTGCTACATGCCCCGCCCATCTAAAACGTCTGGATTTTATGTTCCTAATTATGTCAGGTGAAGTATAAAATGCGTGCAGTTCAGCGTTGTGTAACTTTCTCCATTCTCCTGTAACTTCATCCCTCTTAGCCCCAAATATTTTCCTAAGAACCTTATTCTCAAACACCCTTAATCTGTGTTCCTCTTTCAAAGTGAGAGTCCAAGTTTCACAACGATACAGAACAACCGGTAATATAACTGTTTTATAAATTCTAACTTTCAGATTTTTTGACAGAAGACTAGATGACAAAAGCTTCTCAACCGAATAATAACACGCATTTCCCATATTTATTCTGCGTTTAATTTCCTCCCGAGTGTCATTTATATTTGTTACTGTTGCTCCAAGATATTTGAATTTTTCCACCTCTTCGAAGGATAAAGCTCCAATTTTTATAGTTCCATTTCGTACAATATTCTGGTCAAGAAACATAATCATATACTTAGTCTTTTCGGGATTTACTTCCAACCCTATCGCTTTACTTGCTTCAACTAGAATTTCCGCGTTTTTCCCTAATCGTTTGTGGATTTTCTCCTAACATATTCACGTCATCCGCATAGACAAGAAGCTGATGTAACCCGTTCAATTCCAAACCCTCTATGTTATCCTGAACTTTCCTAATGGCATATTCTAGAGCGAAGTTAAAAAGTAAAGGTGATAGTGCATCTCCCTGCTTTAGCCCGCAGTGAATTGGAAAAACATCAGATAGAAACTGGCCTATACGGACTCTGCTGTAAGTTTCACTAAGACACATTTTAATTAATCGAACTGTTTCTTGGGATTACCAAATTCAATAAGAATATTATATAAAACTTCTCTCTTAACCGAGTCATACGCCTTTTTGAAATCTGTGAATAACTGATGTACTGTACCCTTATATTCCCATTTTTTCTCCAATATCTGTCGAATACAAAAAATCTGATCAATAGTCGATCTATTACGCCTAAAACCACACTGATGATCCACAATAATTTCATCTACATATGGAGTTAATCTTCTCAAAAGGATATTGGACAAAATTTTGTATGACGTCAACAAAAGTGATATTCCTCGAAAGTTACTACAGTTAGTCTTGTCCCCCTTCTTAAAGATAGGTACGATTATGGACTCCCTCCATTGTTCTGGTACAATTTCCTTTTCCCAAATTGCAAGTACAAGTTTATAAATTTCGCTAGACAATGCCCTTCCACCCTCTTGTATTAATTCTGCTGGAATTTGATCAATACCTGGAGACTTGTACTTTTTCAGATTTTCTATCGCAATTTCGACTTCAAAGTGTGGGTTCCGGTATAAATGGCTCAGCAGTTTGTATTTGAATTTCGTCCCGATCATTTCTATTTGGCCTATGTATATTTAGTAGTTGCTCAAAATAATTTTTCCATCTGTTCAGGATTGAATGAGAGTCTGCAAGCAAGTCACCATTCTCATCCTTGATCACCTTGCCTGATATCCGTTTTTAAATTCCTTTATACCCTTATATAAATCTCGAATGTTTTTATTCTTACTATTTGTTTCTACCTCATTCAGTGTTTCCTTCAAGCAATCTCTCTTTTTATTCCTAAGTGTACGAGTTGCTTCCCGTCTTTCATTGAAATATAATTGGATCCACAATTGGATCCTGTAAAAATTTCAATTTTGCCTGTTTCCTTCTATCTACTGCAATGGAACAATCTTCATCAAACCAGGGTTTCTTTTTCTTAGTTTCATGTTAACCTATGCTCTGCTCAGCTGCAATTTTGATATTATCTCGGATATTGTCCCACACGCTATTAACATCTTAACTCTTCCTCAGCTGCGTCAGCAGTTGCTAAAGCAGCAAACGTATTTGAAATTTCAACCTGATAACGTTGCTTAGTTTTCTCGTCTTTTAATTTCAGAATATTGAATCTACTAATATTAGCTTGTTGCTCTACTCGCTTGGCTACTGATAGTCTTTCTCTTAATTCTCCAATTACCAAATAATGGTCAGAATTACAGTCTGCCCCCCTGAAAGTTCGAATGTCTACTATACTAGTGTGCCTTCTTTTATCTATCAAGATGTGATCTATCTGGTTATGTGTCATTCCGTCTGGAGAAGTCCATGTATATTTATATATATCCTTATGGGGGAATGTTGTACTCTTGACAATTAAAATTTTTGATGTGGCAAAGTTGACTAACCTAACTCCATTGTCATACTTACGTGTAGGCTCTCTTTTCCAATTGTTGGTTTAAAAATATCCTCCCGTCCTACTTTAGCATTGAAATCCCCCAATAAAACTTTCATGTGATATCTAGGTAACTGATCAAAAGTGTGTTCTAATTCCTCATAGAAGCTATCCTTTATATGGTCGTCTTTCTCTTCTGTAGGGGCGTGAACATTTATAACTACGATATCGCACCATCTACCCTTAAGTACTAAATACGATAACCTGTCACTAATAAATTCGACCTTTTTTGCTGCTGATTTTATTCTTTTATGTACAAAGAATCCTGTTCCTAATTGGTGATTAATGTTTCCTTCCCCATAATACAATAAGTAATCGCCTATTTGTGATATGCCATTCTCATCTAACTTAACCTCTTGTACTCCCATGAAGTCTATTCTATATCTAGCTAGTTCATTTGCTACTAATGTTACCCCTCCTGTTCTATAAAGACTACTTACGTTCCATATACCAAATCTTATAACCTTATTCCTTTGCTGTGGTCGTGCCGGAGAATCAGTCCCATTCCGAGGCTTACTGTTAGGTTTCGTAACAAGCTGTTTTTTACGGTGATGGGTTGTTAGCCCTTCGCCCAACCCCCAAGCTTATCGGCTGTCCACGACTGCTTATTCAATATATTCGCAGCTACCCTCCATATCTGGAGGCCGACTCCTCTATCCGTTACCTGAGGACGCGCCATGCCGTGGTGATAGGGACCCATAATGCATGGATTATTATTATTATTGTTATTGTTATTATTATTATCATCATCATCATTATCATTCGTAAAAGTATGTGATGAATAAACAGAGCAACAATTTATAATGTCTATGCACTTGCATTGAGAAATATTTGGTAGGTAGCCTACATCACGAACGATTTTACCGCTGCAGTGATGGAATATTGAATTATTGACTCACCATTTACAGTTGGACATCACAGGTTGTTAGAAAGCCCGGGAAGGGGTAATAACCAATCATCTCCGAAACTTAAATTCCACCCTCCTTTTTTGTTATGCAAACTTGGTGACCGCAAAATAGCTCGTTCTGTGTTTATTATCTTCTAGATTTAACCAATCACATTTTGTATAATTAGTAGACCGAAAATGTATAGTGAAAGTTTTCGATGTTCGGGTTAAATTTGGAACGTCCGGTATTTTTCAGTAAAATTCCACCAACAATGGTTTTTGTAAGAGATCTTTCACAATAAAAAATTACACACATTATTATTTTCTGTCTGAAATTAAAGACGTACAATAAAAAAATAAAATGTTCCTATACTCGGTTACGAGCAAACAATATAATACAGAGTGGACATAAAGTCTCGATCAATTTTAATGAAATAATGGTTATTCGGACATGAACTGTATATAGAGCTATTGCTATAGTGTGTACATATGTAATTCATTATAATTTAACATCACCGCCATCCATTTCACAGCATTGTGTCCAACGTTTGAATGAAGCCCTGAAGACATTCTTAAGCATGTCACACCGTACTACCGCACAACTTTACGTTACTCCCTTCTCGCGAGAGAGAGAGAGAGAGAGAGAGAGAGAGAGAGAGAGAGAGAGAGAGAGCGAGCGAGAAAACTGTCTATACCTTTCTAGTTACTATAGACCAGCGGTCATCAGCACAGTGCACCCTCGGGCTAGCGTCTTTTACCAGCATCCGTAGCTGCTGGCAGTATTCCAGTGGCGGGGTTTCGTTCGTGCCAGTAATTACGTGACTTTTTAGTCGATTACAGCAATAATAGTTTAATGAAACACAAGGTTCACGTATGCAGTCAGATAAGCATATTTTATATAATTAATAAATACTCAGCATGTTCGTTTATAATGTCAATAACTTAAAAAATATGTATCTCCTGAAATTGAGGGGTCTAGTGAAAGAAGGAGGCAAGTCATAAATCCTGATATGTAGAATATGTCATTATTTCACTGGGATTTTTACTTTTCATCTGAGCCCAAGTTTAATAATAAGAATGATTAGAACTTGAGATAGATAGATCCAAGGAATTGGTACAAATGATTTTCGAAATTTTCGTAATTTAATACTGTATCTGCCGAAATTAGATTTCAAGATATACACGGACAAAATTTATTTCAGAGTTAAAAGTGCTCGAAAAAAAATGGAAATAGCAGTATGAAATCTAGATAAGTTTGATGTGGAATGGCTCTTGTGCTAGGGCAGAAAAGTGAAACAAGACAGCTTCAGTCCACATAATAATGATAGTGACAGTAATACCAATAATAAATATAAAGACTACTATGCCATTCTTTTCACTTTTCTGAATTTCAAAGTAGGTGTATGCCATACTAATGTTTAATCAGCATGAATGTTATTTATGTAATAGAACCATTTTGTTAAATTTCAAAACTCACACTTAACCCGAAAACTTTAAGTAAAGGAAACATTTCGAAAACAAATTTGAAATCAGAGCGATGATTTCTATGAGAATCCGCAGTTCTAACAGACATAAGTTTCGTCACTCTGCATACTGAAGTCCGCCAGGCGAAAATGCTCCGCCGTAACTCGGAAACTAGTAAAGTTTTTGAATAGTAACCGCTTTTAAAACTAATTTTCATTCTTTCTAAACATTTCTCTCGCTTTGATCCCCATCTAAATGGAGAAATAAAAAAGTTTGCTGCTTACCAACTTTTGATGATGTCAACGTCTATTTTGAACAGGTCACTTCGTAGTTAATATTTTTTTTTCTGACTTTCCAAAAAATATTTTGATTTCGAATTTCTTTCTATGGTTTCCTTAGACATTTATTTATGAATCCAAAAATTACAGCACGATTCATTGTCTATCATAAGAGCTACGACATGATTTTAAAAGTGCTACAAATAGTCCTCGTCCTCTGAGCTAAGGATACAGCAATTGGCGTAAACTAAGACAAGACGTGTGCGTGCGTGCTTGTGTGTGTGTATATGTGTGTGGAATCTCATGAAGCGTACTGTGATTTTCCTATGGTGCAGGACTTTTCGGTCAATCTGCATATGGATCTGTCCAGTGTTAGTATCCGGACACTTTTCAGATGTTTCGTCCGTTACCCGACTTAAATCTTACTTAAGCTTCATCCAGCCGAAATAGTGCATATATGTAAGGAAGTATAACAATGAAATTTACGCTAAGCATTTGTGGTTACGTGGATGTGAACAAAAAAAATCTATATTTTGTTTTCCTTGCCTCCTCTTCGGTGGTGATGCTGCATGTGACAGATTCAGGACATTTGCCTCTAAAAAGCAAAATGCACGAATCTTCGCAGTCTCACCTGAAAAATGTTGTTTCATTGGCTATGTTACGCAACTCATACTGCTGTGCAATTAAGTGAAACGAACAGAACAAACATTCTCAAACATAATCAAGAAGTGAGAAAAAATCGTGAAATTATTTAAAAAAAATTGATTGTATCAAATTTTGTGGCCAATATGAACTTCCCCTTAGGGGACATGAAAAAACGATTCGAAGAACCCTGATTGATGTGTTTCGTGGGTTGCTACAGTTCGTGAGTAATCTAAACGAGCCTCTCAAAAATCATTTGGAACATGCCACTGTTTAAGGTTATTCTAAGACAATTCAGAACGAACTGGTAGATTGTAAGTTGAGTGTCTGCCGATCTGAAATTCAGACTGAAATCGATGGTATTAGTTTTTCTTAGGGATTAGCAAATGGTCCCACAGACATCTCCCAACTAAGTCAGGAAGTTCTGGTTATTCGAAATGTAGTGCATTTATTTTTGTTCTATACTTATTAGTAATGCTATCAAAAAGTGAAATTTGTATGTACCGAAATCACTGCAGCTCTCCCAATCCACAAATTCACGAGCCGCCACTGCTTTTAAAGAAACTGAACTTCAAATTAATATAAATCTGCAGTTCAAAACAATGTAACATGTAGAGCGGAAACATGAAAATTGAATCAAAATTTGCGATAAAAATTGTTTACGCTGGAAATGGACTACTTAAGGCGTTCAGCCAGACATTTTAAACTTGAAAGAATACGAAATGAAGTTATTAGACAACAAATGAATAAAGAAAATATAATTCTGAATTTTATACAATACAGTCAATTGGAATGGTTTGGACATGTGAAACGTATGAAGGCTGAACGGTTACCAAGAAGAGTTTTGGAATATACTCCATCAGGAAAGAGAGGAAGAGGTACACCTCAAAAAACACGTGGTTGCAGGAAATAAAAAAAAAACAATTGAAAAAAGAATTGAAATGGGAGAAGAGAGAAATTTGGAGAAAGAGGATAAAGGTGTAAAAAATTGGACACAGGAAAACGCTCTTATCCATTGTAAAACTGTATAATAATAATAATAATAATAATAATAATAATAATAATAATAATAATAATAATAATAATAATAATAGTGTGCTTTTGTTGTAACTATCAAAGAGCAATAAACCGAATTAAATTTAAATGTTATACTTCTGAATTTTTATTTAATTATAACATTACATTTATTAAAAAGACAATGTTTTTTACAATAACTTTCCCTGTTTGATCGGAGAGGTCCCATCAATTGAGCTCCACGCTCGCCAGACTTGAATTCCATGGATTTTGTTTTCTGGGAATGTTAAATCACTGGTCTACATCGTCAAGATTCGAGACATAGAACATCTAGCCTACGCCAAAGGAACCAGGATGAGTGCCACGCCATCACCTGGCTTTGTGACCTATGTTTTAAACATTATACGCTTTCGCCTCCAGATTTGTGGAGCCTAGTGGAGGACGTAGGCCTATAGAACACATACTGTGATTAGTCCTATGGTGCGGAACGTTTCGGGCACTCCATATAATTGAACCAGTAAGTTTGAGGTGGTTCGGACACGTACAAGAGATGGATGAACAGCCTGGTCCAGAAAAATACTTATATTGAATCCTGACAGGCCTAGAACAACCTGGGAAAAGAATTCCAAAACGATTTATTTTCGTCATTATAAGGATTATAGTAAATAAGATATGACTAAGGTTAGCATTGGTGAAGTGTACTTGTCCGTCATGCTTAAAATACATCAGTAATGGCAAAGAAGAAAGCGAAACGTGTGTTTGAAAATATAATGTTCGGAACAAGTGAAAGGATACTGGAAATGTGTAACCAGGAGCGAATCAAGCAATGTTGATGAAGCGAGCAATTTCGTAATTTATATGAGTTGCACACACACACACACGCATGCACGCACACACACAGATATATTGCAAATCAAGCTTTCAGGTAAAGTTCCCTGTATATATTGTTCCGCTTGAATTGAAGACCTTCCCGAAATAAGGCTGTAATTCATGTTTCAGGACAAAGAGAAATAATTTCAGAGGCATATTTCATTAGGCATATATTTTACTATCACAACCATTTGAATAAACAATTATTCAGATTTATTCAGCCATTGAACATAATAATTTATTATTATAAATAAATGCTTTAAAATTACTTTTCCACCTACATTGCATATTTCAAGAATCTGATGTTACATCTTTTTGCGAGGAGGTCTTTAATTTTGAAATGAAGTCATCCTAACTGAAAGACAATGAAAATACCGTAGTGTCTATCTATGAGCTAATTTTAGTGTCACTAATTCATTTATATCTCCACTCTCAATTTCAGGATCAATTATTTGAAAGTAAACAGCCTTCGAAGTAGGTAAGTTCGACGACACAAGCAACACTTTTTCTAATATTTTCGTTTTTTTTTTTATCTAGAACTACGATGAAGGGATTGTATGTTATCTTCTGAACCATTGTGCTGGTGAGGAAACTTTAGCAGACTGTGACTCAATATTATTACATTGTCGTACCAGTGCCTTCGCTAGAATCTCTACATTTTGATTAAAATTGAGGCACTGAGATCAAAAACGGGACTAGTCATGTAGAAAAACACAAAAAACTTCAAAAACTGCATTGTGCTTGCTTTAACTCCTTGTTTTTGGTACTGTTACCTTGCACTTGGCCACATATACTTGTTCCACAATGAGTTAATTTGTTTTAGAAGACGTAACTTACATAAATATAGGTTTGAAAACTGCTGACATGTCCCCTTTTTTATCTAAATAAACAGACTTTCATTTAAAAATAGTAAATCAATTAAAAATAGTAATCTGTTTTGGTATTGTATTATATCACTATTGTAATATAAACGTTAAAACACAAAATTGTATTTATAAACAAGTTGGCGACTCAGTTCACCTGACATAATTAGGAACATTAAATCCAGACGTTTGAGATGGGCAGGGCATGTAGCACGTATGGGCGAATCCAGAAATGCATATAGTGTGTTAGTTCGAAGGCCAGAGGGAAAAAGACGTTTGGGGAGGCCGAGACGTAGATGGGGGGATAATATTAAAATGGATTTGAGGGATATGATGATAGAGACTGGATTAATCTTGCACAGGATAGAGACCGATGGCGGGCTTATGTGAGAGCGGCAATCAACCTGCTGATTCCTTAAAAGCCATTTGTAAGTAAGTTGGCGAGTCAGTAACACACTATTCATCTGGGTCAACTTCATTGTCTCACAACTCACTCCAAGAATCTTGGGATGCTGGATCGTTTTGTTTAACACTGAATCTCGAAGGGCGTGAAACACTTTGTTAGAATGACACGTTCAATTTTTAACAATTCTACAATGTCCACGCAAGTGGCAAAATCCATTTTTACATTAAACGGTGAAGTATCGCTCATATAATATGGATGTACTCTTAAATCAAATACCCCAAAATTGATGACAAGTCCCGTTTTTACCTCAGCGGTCAGTGTTCACAGGAAGTTACCACGGTTGTTATGGCAACAACAAATCACGGCCTGCTGTGAGTTCTGACGTAGTACCGTTGTTGCCGACAAAGTAATTCTTGTTCGAATTTTTATTTCGTCTGCTGATTGGCTTGTGCTTACCGGTTCCCAGATAACGTAAACGAATTTGTTCCATTTTGTTATATACTTACTATTGATGCAGTTGTAGTTTAATTCACTGTTAAATCTATTCGTTTAGTCGTTATTGTTTTATTATTTTATTACCTGTGTTTATTTTGTAATTTTGTTCTCGCGGCATGATGTTTGCTTAGTTCTGAAACACACCGACAGATCGCGCGCGTGCATCTAGTACCGGAAGAGTGAAATGTACGGCAACATTGTTTTAAGGATACATCAGCTGACGATCATGAAGTAATTTTAATCAAAGTATAGACAGGTAGAATTCTGTACAGATAAAACAGCAAAGGCATTTTGTTTTCCATGCTGCTTGCCTTATCTGCCACAAAAGTTTGAAAGAAAGAGGAAAACGTAGTATAATGCGTCATTACTAGTCCACACATACAGATACGATGGTTTCGTTGATGAAGATCGCAGTAAAAGGTTCAGGAGTTGAAAGTTGCATAATTACATGAGATAGGGTACGTTAGAATTTATTAAGCTTCAATAATTTAACTATCTCTCTTCAGGAAAAAGGCCAGCTCATTGTTGATATGTTGAATAAATTATGGGATTTCAATCGTAAACTTACACTTTTCATAAGTCAGTTTCGGAAAGGTAATATGGCTCTCTTTCCTACGATAGAAACTGCTCGTAATGAAACCATGTTAAACGATTATGTGCAAATATTAATTAAAATTCAAAATGAATTTAATTATAGGTTCCAAGATCTTGTCTTAATTGGAAATAAGTTTAAAGTTATAATAAATTCCTTCAACACCAATTGAAACAGTGTCATACGGTTTACAGCTTGAACTTATTGATCTTCAATGTGACCTAAGGGCTAAAGATCGTTTGAATAATACTACTAGCCTGGTTGAGTTTTACAAGACTAAAGCTCAGCAATAATATCCACAACTACACAGGCTGGCTGTGAAAATGATTGCTATGTTTGGCTCAACATTTTTATTTGTGAGCAACTGTTTTCTGTAATCAACTTTAATAAAGATAGGCATCGAACATCTGTAACAGATGTTTCATTATGATCAGTACTGTTCCTTTCAGCTTCCAACAGCATAAAACTCCGTTTTGATGTACTGATAAATAATATAACAAAATAATAGTGTACATTTCAATAGCTATAGAATTCCTATTATTTCTGTAAGATAAATATTTCTTTATTAATTAACAATAGTCCAAGATAGTTTTGTAAACACTGAACAGGAATTCATTTCATGAACACTCGTAATAGTACTTCCTTTTGTGTACATTTTGTACGAGATCACCTCTTCTTCCAGTCCCCTCTCATACAGCCAATATCTGCATGCCGCTCGCGAGCTGTGAGCCGACTCGGAGAGCACAAACCTTGTGCAGGCCTGGTCTAGTGTGTGCAAAATGGAAAAAGGGGACTTTCGTAACGTGGGTCCATAGGCGGAGTTATGGGGGGGGGGCATGGGGGCACTCCCCCCCAAACTTGTCTGAACTTTTTTTTTCTATTAACGTTAGAAAGCATTGAATTCAAAAGATCTTATTTGCTTCTGTTTATGATTAAGTTTCTGTGCTTAAATTGACGAAATAATGTCTTCAGATCATTTGTCTGGACTATAATATTTATTTTTAATTTCTGAATGTATAAGAATTTCTATACCTCATTTGAGGAATGGAAGCACTGTAATGTTTCTTTTGTAACAGCCTGAGTTAGAAGTCTGCAGGTGTTCAGGCCGCCACTTGGAGATGTATGAATAACGTACTGCACAACAATGCAGAAAAAAGAAAAGTGATCCCGGTATAATGTTTAAACTTAAAGACGAAATAAAAATAAAAATAATAGAGTTTACAGTTCATATGATATCTTCAGGAAGGTAAGCTTCATATAAGAAAGTTTCTGTTGGCATTGTAACGTAGTTTTATTGATGCATGCATGTGTTTCTGTATGAGAAAGAAAAATAAGGAGATTGTTTTAAGTTATGCCCTATTATGCCTACAATTTGTAGTAGACCTACAGTTCAAGCTCTATACAACTCGGTCCGGACTATCGCAGATATGGATGTAACACTGTAAGAAACATGCCCCCCGAAAATACTTTGATTAAATGATCATATTCCGATATCTGATCAGAAAGAGAAAAAGGAATTGGCTGAATCACTGGCTGAGAAGAAACTGCCTACTGAAGGATGCATTGGAAGGAATAGTGAACGGGAGAAGAGTTAGGGGCAGGAGAAGATATGAGATGGTAGACATTAAGATATGTAGATCATATGCGGAGACTAAGAGAAAGGCAGAAAATAGGAAAGAGTGGAGAGTACTGGGTTTGCAGTGAAAGACCTGCCCATGGGCAGAACATTTACTGTATGTATGTATTCCGATATATTGTACCACAGTAAGCTATAATGAGAGGAGGAGGTAAATGATGTCCCCCATAAGCACGTTATATGGGGATTCTATGGTTTTGCTTTGCTCCTCCCCCCAAGAAAAAGGTTCTCTCACCGCCTATGGTGGTGTCAGAACGGGCCGGGCATCCACCAAAGACAAACACATAACATCATTTTGACAATAAGCATCCATGTTCTAGACGGGATTCGAACAGACGTATGGAAGCCCTCTTTGCAGTGTCAAAGCTGTGTGCTTTAACCGTTGTGACTAACATGATCAGGCATGGCACATAATAATAATAATAATAATAATAATAATAATAATAATAATAATAATAATAATAATAATATAATAATAATAATAATAATAATAATAATAATAATAATAATAATAATAATATGGAAGACTTTTTTAAAACCTAATATTACATGAAGCCAAGCAAATTTATAGATTAACAGTACTGTTGACAATCTCGTCTCAGACAGCTCGACGCTTGAGCGAAAAATACAGTACTTATTCGAGCTGTGTTTCCTTTTTGGTCAATATACAAAACGAAAGAGCAAGCTAATGCTAATGATCGAATGAAAGTGAAGGTCTGCCGTAGAGGCTAACTACATTATTCAGACAGAAATGGGAACTGCATTATTATTGTGGTGGACTACCCAGGTGTTTTAATTGTAATAATACGGCGCTAGCCATGCGGTTCATTGTTGTGTAACAGTTGGTATGAAAGGAAATGTGTTCAGTTAAAACTATTAAATCAATTGTTAATTACTGATTGACACCATTTGCTATTACCGACAGAAACGTTAAGTTTCAGTGACCCTGAATGGAGTCAGGTGAGCGTCGGTTATGAGAACAACGCACATTTGTTATTAATGAAACACGTAGAAGCATACAAATACAGTGGCTGGGCATAAAAACTGATTTCGTGCCTGGAGAACTTGAATACCTACGTGAACGACAATCTCCTGATCTGTCTCACTGACCTCGCGATTGCCATCCAACACTAACGTAGCGCGTTTCAGAGATGAACCGATTCCTTAACGCAGATAGGTCAACGCCCTTTGTTTATAAATTGTTTTCTGTTGATAGAGGTGATAAGCGGATTCATTAAGTGACACATCGGTACTTCAGTGTACGTATCAGAAATTAAAATAACCATAATTTGAAGTAAAGTTTTTAATAGACTTAAGTAATTTAACGAAGCTTGTCACTAGAGCTAGGCAGTTGGTACCAAAACTATTAAGTTGTGTGAGCTTGGACTATATCTCTACCGAATGAAAAATAATGGAGCGTCTCTCAATGTCAGTGAAGCAGAACGACTAACATGTATACATAACGGCAAAAAGAATGGGCCGCCGATAATTACAAAGTTCCAGAGACATAAGATTGCGCATTATCGTGTCGTCAAAGCTGTAGTTCACCAGGTAACACATAATTAAACCATTTAAATTTGCTGTATTTTGTTTAAGAGTCTAAAATGTGTTATACAATCGAATGGAGGGTTGATTTTAGATACATCAGAGCCTCTGAAGAGTGAAATAATAATAAAATTGATAAATACAAAATCAATCGACACGAATACGAATAGGAAAACCACGTATTATGCCAAAGTAATATTAATAGTCGCAGTAACGTAAGTCGTTACGGCATTGGTCTATTGAACGATTTGATAACAGTAGCTTAAGGTTCGGATCTCCCACTACCTTCTTTTTTTAATTACAAATTTGCCATCATATAAGTCTCGCAAAGCTATAATTATGTGGCGACATCTCTTAAAATATGCCCGAACTCTAATAAATGATAAACCTCGCTCTCTCTTCCAAGTAATACTCCTGTCTGTTAATAAAACGTTCTGTCTCGTCATTACGCTTGAAGATGGCAGAGAGACAAAAAATCCGTCAACAAGCTATTACGTCGCGTTATGGAGGGTGGATGTCATACGATGGAGCAGGACTTCTGGAACACATTCACGGTCGGTTTACGGCAGAAGTCTACGAACACATTTTGGCAAATGTAATGATCCCTTCCTCCCGAGAGCGATCTCCAGAAGGAACACTTTTCTTCCAGCAGGATAATCACCTGGTCGACTGGCCTCCAAAATCACCAGATATGAATCCGATTGAAAATTTGTGGTCTATAGTCAAACGGATCCTACACTCTAATTGGACAGAACAACCACCCGTTCGGACAGCTGACGAATTGTGGCACCGGTGCTCGAACCCAGGTTTCCAGCTTCACGAGCTGGCGCTTTATTCACTAAGCCACACCGGATTCAAGCTCCGATGCCGGATTGAATCCCTCTCATTTTTAAATTCTATCTACTGTGTTCCGGCATCGGAGCTTGAATCCGGTGTGGCTTAGTGGATAAAACACCAGCACGTAATGCTGGAAACCCGGGTTCGAGTCACGGTGCAGGAGAGAATTTTTCTCCATTCTACCGAATCTTTTTCGACAACGATATTGCTAATAATAATAATAATAATAATAATAATAATAATAATAATAATAATAATCATCATCATCATCATCATCATCAATAATAACAACAAAAACAATTTGTATAAAACACCATTTGGAATAACGGATTGAAATTTATTTTAGTTGATTATTTAACGACGCTGTATCAACTACTAGGTTATTTAGCGTCGAACGGATTAAAATAAATAATCTAATGTTAAGTAAAAATGTGTCCATACTTCCCAAATCCACTAACTCGCGAATACTGAATATGACAATCTGCAAAATCCATCCGGAAGTTTAAGATGGAAAGGCTTATAGAGAGACGGGGAGAAGAAGCGCTGGGTAAAAACTTTTTCGATAGCACGGATGCTGAAATTGCGTACCGTATTTCGTGGGGGGGGGGGGAAATGAGTCGGTGTCTGATAGAGTTCGTGGGTAGCTCAGACGATGAGCGTTGGTGCGCTTAGCCAAAGGTCCCGGGTTTGATAGCCGGGTCCAGAACAATTTTTTCCTTTAAATTATTCCAATCAGCTTCACCGGGAGCTATACTGAAAGCTAGATTTGTAAATCTCAAACAGTTAATTATATAGAAGAAGGTGCTCATTTTTGGACGTGTGAGAAGATATTTGTAAACGAGCCGTCTGGCTGAAGAGAATGGACACGACCAGGCTTAGGATCCGAGACATCTTAAGAATGGAGTGAAGTTAACAGTGCAACGGAGTATAGATGGAGTGAGATGGCGCGGTGAGTTTTGTTTACTTGTGCGTTAGAGTACAATCCGGTTCATGATCAGAGGTACAGTATTTTCCGTCTCTCCCTACGAAACTAACTCAGGCCATCACAGTGCATTTTCAATACACCGTGTCCCGCTTAGAGGGATCGAGAAATAAGTGATAATTTCAAGTGCAAACAATGGTTTATTAACATACCTTTTTACATAACTTGATGTAAAAACTCTCGGAGTTTCAGAGAATGGTCACTGCAACTCGATATGTGACTTTGAGTTGCTCTGCAGACATGCAAACGGTATTCAATCTCCCGCCAAGTGTTCTGTAGCATTTATGGAGTCACTAGAGCAGCTGCATTTGTGATGTCTTGCCTCAGTTCCTCCAAAGTGTTGTTAGCTCTACTTCTTTGGTACACAGCATCCTTCACAAAGGCCCAGAAAAAAAATCCAAGGGGGTCAGATCGGGTGACCTGGATGGCAAGGCAAAGGGTCCTCGTCTTCCGATCCACCTATCGGAGAATGTTTCATCCAAGAACTCATGCACCCGTTCGTTGATGATGATGGGTTGGCGTCCTATCCTGCTGAAAAACCGATCCTGGGGAAAGTTTGTCAACAACGAAGTTCTGCAACATGTCCAGATACACATTTCCTGTGACTGTAGTCTCTATGAAGAAGAACAGTCCAATGACCGAGTTCCTCGTCAATCCAATCTGTGGACTTCTAGTGAATGCCGTTCGCACACGTTCGACTGTCTCCTCAGTTACACACCGTTTCCCATGTTTCCCAGTTTGCGGTAGCAAATATCCTGTTTCTCGGAGTGTTGTGTTCCACTTGAGAATTGCTTTATGCCCAGGTGGATCTACATTCCATGTATGACGAACACGACGTTGTATTCGCGTCACAGATTTTTCTTCTGCTAGCCATAGCACGCACTGAACTTTCTGTTGTAGTGTCCACATATTTACCATAGCGTGTTCTCTTACAAAATGACGCCAGGCTTGTTTTAGTGCCCTAGCAACAAACAAACGAAAGTTACGCATAAACAAACCAAAGTTACGCACGCAACTGTTTTCAAACTTTGTTGCATAAACTTGGACAGTTTCTCTGTCTTGTCAGATGTAAATCACGATATCTCTATCTCATTTTAATAGTTAGCATTTATTTCTCGATCCCTCTAAGCGGGACACGGTGTATATAGTGATGTAAACAACGTCAATGTACTTCGTTATATTCTACTGTTAATAGTACAATCTAGTGATGGTGGAAAATGAAGTAAGATACATACCTCACAAGTTTTCATGTCCCTTGGCGGCATTGATGTCGTTAGAGTTACAATTAAAAACCATGTAGTACATACATGCAAATAGTTCGAGCAGTATGTTTGTGTACTATGTTCAAGGAACTCTCTAGTCAAGTTGTGCGTACATTGGTTGCTGAAGTGTCCCGGATCTTAAGCCTGGACATGACATAGGCTATACTATATAGCAGCAATTCTAATAGCGATTCTGGAAAAAAAATAATTAATAGAGATGTTAGATGGTGTAGTTATAGGGTTGTTTGGAAACGTAAGAAATGAGGGGAAAATTTTTCGATAATCTTCCGATTACATTTTATTGGCACAAGTGGCTGGCATTTTTAAACACTCACAGACAAATAGGTAATATCTATGGAAAATTAAAACAATATTATCTTATATAGACTAAAGTAGCTTGTATTTGAAATTTATGATAGTCTGGGTTAAAAAGAATTAAATATGTTTTCATATTATTGTTTTTGTATAAAATATGTGGATAATTTTTCAAATTGCAAGAAACTTGAGTTGTAAGTTTTTTCAATATTTGCATCAAGTAAGTTACAAGTGTGAACCTAGCTTCTCTGACATGAGTAGTACAACAAAAATGTCATAGAAATAGATTGTCAGACAGCCAGCATGTAGCCTATATTTTTGAGATTACCCAGCTTTCAACTTACATAAAATCAGTAGTGAACATCGTTCTCATAGCTCTCATTAAGATGTTAGTGAGTAAATTTGAAAATGAAATAGTTTTAAAAATGTTTGCTAACAAAATTATTATTTCCAATTATAAGTTACCGTACTGCTATTTGGCATAATGAAGAATATTTTTAACACTGTAGCTATTTAATCCAAAATGGAAATAATTTTTCTGGATCATATGAGTTTTAAATAATTATTTTTCTCTCCTAGTCCTGGTCTGAAGACTAAAAATTCTACTTAGTCCTTGAAGATAAGTATTTGAAGATAGCTGCGTTATAGGGCCTTTGGTCCATTACATTTTGTTCACTGACACATTTGTCCATTTTACGGTTCGTCCATTAAGTTTTGTCCACTGACCATTTAGTCCATTTTCATGCTTCGTCCATTATGTTTTCATCTACTGATTATTTCATCCACTATGGAAAAAATAGATGACATGAAACTTATTTCATTTGGTGAAAATGTAATTTATTTAAATTTAGAAGTGTTGTTGATGTACATACTGTTTGTATTATAAACATGATTAGTCATCATTTTCTTCTTTGTGAAGAACTTGAGCAGGGTTAATTTTCAATCTATATGAAATTTCTCTCTGATATATATCCAGCTGGCCATCGTTCTTGTAGTCTTCATACCCTGTAAACATTTCCCTGATGCGTTCATGATATTGACATAGGCCTATGTCTGACTTAATATTGCATGGGCTCGTGTGTGTCCTTCCAACAATTGGGTAATTACCTATTCATTTGATTCCTGTTCATCCAGCAAGACTTCGAAAACCTCCAAATGCTGGGATGATGAACAACCATGAGTTTTTTAAATTTACTATGTCAGCCTTCGACAGCATTGTTAGTTCTCTGTTCCCCACTCAAGATTGCTTCGTATACATTCCATGTTTCCGGTGGAAATCTTGCATTGCGCTCCGTTCTCCTTCCTCTTCGACGAATCCATCTCACATGAACTCTTTCCATGATCCTATAACTTCTTCAATCTCTCCTGTTGCTCTTTCTACCACAAAATCGAATATTTCGAAAACATCTTGTAAAGGTACAAATGGTATCCCAAACAGCATTGCGGCTTCTCGGCGACAATCACTGCCTGCAGATGCAGAAAGGTTATAGACATAAAAGGTGTGGACAAAATGTATTGATAGACGTAAATTGTATGGACGAATCGGTTGTGGACAAGAGAACGTGGACGAAAGGTAATGGATGAAACAAATTGTGGACAAAAGGTAGTGGACGAAAGGCCCGCAAACCGATAGCTGATATATAGTATGCAAATACAAACTGTATTATTAATTATAATAAATTCAATTTTCAAATTAACATCATTAAATTTTTAATATTATTACCCCAATTTATTAAGTAAATAAAACGAAATATCAAGAATGATGAAAACGAATATTCCGTGCATGTCTAAAAATTACTTTTTGTACAGAATTATGTTTTTTATACACAGGCGTAGTATAATATGCAGATAACTCGTAAAACTTTATGTATTTGATGTTCAAGTTGAGAATTGAGTCACTGTTCATTGCAGTTATAGAATGGTTAAGATAAAGAACCATTATGCGTTTGCCGGAAATAGTCACGTCCTGTTCCATTACGCACAATCACGCTATATCTTGGTGATAATAATCAATCATAACTTTGCCATATGTGGTTTGTAATGTACTCTGATGATGAAATGATGGCGGAAGGAAAACAGGTGGAAGGAAGAGGAAGAAAAATAATCTTCGATTACAAAACTTCTCTAAGCCATAGGTCTGATGACTGTACGAAACTGACATCTAATCGCACTGATACGATTATGGTAATCGCAAATAAAACAATGTATTGCCTTCATATAACCCTTTTCCTTTTTTTTCTCTAAGAAATGGCTACACATAGACTAAGCATTATGTCCCGAATGTCACCGTATTTTTTTTTTCCATTCTTCTTTCCTTTACCTGAATGGCTTCTTAAGGTTTTACGAATACAGGATTGATTATGGTTTGAATACAGAACTTCAGTTCCCCGCCTCCGTTTGCACATACACATACAAAGCTCCTACAAAAGACCTTTCAGGTTTCGAACACATGTAATTTACGTTCTATGAATCTGGGGTGCATGGAAATGGCACCAATGGGAAGAGAAACTCAGAAAGTGACTGAGAAGTAACAAACACAATGAAAAATCCATACAGAAATGTCAGCGCTTGGATTTCAAGGAGGACATTGGTTTACAAACCGTAAGGTCCATGGAGATTGTCGAATAATAATAATAATAATAATAATAATAATAATAATAATAATAATAATAATAATAATAAACTTAAATTTTTACTGCAACGAGTATATCCAAATGTATTTTAAAATAGACTTGTAATAGATTTTTGTACTTTGATTGGAAAGGAGAAGAGATATACTCGTATGAGAGAGAAATACAACAATTTGATCAATATCTGCATTGAAATATTTTCTGAAGTTGTAGGCCTACAGAAGCTAGATTAAAACCAAAGTTTTAACATCATCATCATCATCATCATCATCATCATCATCATCATCATAAATAAGGATTAAGGCTTAAAGATTTTAGCACATATCTTGCGATTAGTTTTTCATGTGGAATAAGACGAATTTTATAATACCTTGGTTGGCTTTCTCATGTCAGAACTTTGCAGTGTAGTGCCCGGGCCACCACATACCTGTGTACATAACCTATAATTACTTCTAACAGCTAATGTACACATACCTGTGTACATAACCTATAATTACTTCTAACAGCTAATCAGGAAGCATAGGGGACTCTGTTCGAGGTTACTTAGACCGGAGCTTGATTACTACTTTGCTTTACTTTACTATTGGAAAGGGGAGTAATTGTTGTGCTTACCCTTGGCTAGGCACATTCCCAACCCACATCATCCATAGCGACAGTTGTGGCGGACAAGGTTGTAGTTCGGATTTTTCTCGGGGTTCTCCCGTTTCTAATATTAGGCACTTAAACCATTCCGGCATAATTTCATAGCATTTCGTGAACACCTGTCGGCGACGCACAGTGATCCAAAACGCAAATCTAGATGGCCAAAATTAATAACTTTCTCCTATCTAGGCTAACATATTCTCATGAAACTTTGTACAGTAGTTACAGGTAACATATTTGTTTTGTATACAAACTTTCATTACGTTTGTGTAAAATAAACTACCCCATTATAGAGAGTGAATTTAGACAAAACTATCAACTCTTCTCCTATCTAATAGATTTTCATCAAACTTTATACAATAGCTACAGATAACATTTGTTTTGTATACAAACTCTCATTGCATTTGTGTAAAATAAACTACTCCATTATAGGGGGTGCATTTAAATAAAGTTAGAAACTTTTCTCATATGAAACAGGTTTCCATAAAACTTTAGACAGTAGTTAAAGATAATATATAGGGACATCATTTTATTTTTACTTCAATTTTTATTGTACCTGAGATTTTGAATGTATTTCACTCCCATCCCCTCTACCATCCTGCACACAGAACCAAGGCCGCGTATGCAGTCAAAGTCGCCTGAGTTAGTCAGTAGGCTATAGTACGTTTCAGAAATATGTTCGCGTTTTCCAGTGACAAAAGAGTTGTCAAAATTGAATCATATTTTCGCACAGGTACTGTCGTCCGTTTGCCTACGTCGCATCTAGGTTTCCCACACCCACTTTTACTCGCTCCTTTGTAAAGGCTAGTGGCTGAGCTGTCTTAGCTCTTTTCTGAAAACATTAATTTTTGTTAGGAATTGGACGTCTACATAATATTATACAACTGTTTAAAATAACTTAAATAAAAGAGCCTCCTTAAGTATTTAATTGTCACGTGATTTCCCCCCTTTCACTTGGATGGACAGTAGATAGCATGTCTGAGTAATTTATCTTTTCGGATCGGGCAGAAGTGAAGATTGAATTTACAGTACATAAGATACTCTTTTATAAAGTAGGTACAGAATTATTTCAACATGAGTTACTAGTACGAAGGACGAAACTGGTAATTGCAATTAGGTACAATAGTCTATAGTGCGATAGTATGCACAAGAGAACTGAAGCCTGTATCGAAATGAACGACCACCATAAAAATGTGTTTAAATATCCATATTATGATTATTTTTCAATTTAACTTCATTCTCTATATTGTACGCTAATCGCAATATTTCCTAGTTTACGTAAATGGATTAACTACTTTTCTTCCCTCTTATACCTAGTAAAGTGATTTGTTTGTATTTTACGCAGGATTATCGAACTCCTGTCGTGGTAGGGAGTAGCAAACGGTGTTTCTGGTTCTCAACCGTTAATCCAAAGGTATAGCCACGTTAATATTAGAAATGTTGGTAAAATAAATGATATCCCTGTATTTGTTTTGTATGCAAGCTCTCATTAACATTTGTATAGAAAAAAATACCCCATTATAGGAGTGAATGTAGACAAATTTAACAACTTTTCTTCTATCTTATAGATTTTGGTCAACCTTTGTACAGTAGTTACAGGTAACATATTTGTTTTGTATACAAACTCTCATTACGTTGGTTTAATTTAACAATGTTGATTTGATTGTTATTGCTAGTCGTTTTAAAGATGTAACTAATAAATGTGGTCGGTTAGTTGGTTTGGCATCTAAGCAATTAACAGCCTAGCTTTCCAATATTTGGCGGCAACTCAGGCTTCATCCGCTACTGCTGAACAGATTCAGAAAAAATATTCCTTGATCTATCCCGAGATATCTCATTGCTAGTACGAGGAGTTGGTTCAGTATGTCTACTATTTTTGAATAATATGCTTTCATTCAGCCATTCATAGTTATTTAAAAAAAAGTATTTATAGCAGGTCCACGGCAAATTTTCGTCCGCCTTTTTGTTAAACTTATTGTGAAATTATCTGTGACAATATTTCATTCTTGCCAGCTTCATTAATGGATAATAGTGTCCTATGTTTATTTTCCAAAAAAGTCATATAAATATTGACAGGACTGATTATTCTATGGCTGTAGTTTGCTTCCCCTTCTTAGAATGTCGAAGAGTTCCTTACGCGTCACAGAAACCCCGACTCCTGAAAGCGGAATAACTGCTAGAAAGACGACTAAAGGCAAATTAAACTTATGGTAACATGAAGCAGAGATATCTCGGAATAAAGAAGTATATAGCTTATTAGGATAAAATTGAGTAATATTTTTAACTCTCAAGACAAAGTTAGAAATTTAAGAAAAAAGTGAGATTTTATACGACTTATGAAGACTTAAAATAAACCAGAAAACATCAATTAATAATATTTGCCAATCACTTTGCGTGATAGAACATACTTGAAGATGAGCTTCCATTTCGTTTCACTTTAATTAAATTCACAGTAGAAGAGTGCAACACTAATACACAACCACCGGCTCTGAGTGTGAGCGCGCGACTCATGCAGGACTGTTAGTTTCCCTATGTTTACGCTATCCAAGCAACGTAAGACCTTTTCTTGTTTGTTTTCATGAGGTCTGAAGGATGGTGAAGCTAGCATAACCATTCAGTTTTATGAGTAGGTCAGAAAATCGATTTTTGGCCGCTCAAATTGCTGATTTGGACTACTGTGCGACGTACGGAGGGGACTGGCGTAGAGACGAATGTGGTTGCCTGCTCGAAAATAGCTACGCAGTGAACCTTAGTAGAGTCAGCCAGTGTGGTTTTGGGAATGTATCTTGCGTTAGGGTTTGCGCAATATATTTTTGAAGGTCGCAGTGCTGGATCGTAGTGTTCCATTTCCGAAATTAAATTAAATTAAATTCAAGTCTACGTTAACCTGAAAATGTGCAATGTGTCCCATTTGACTTTTGGGTGAAATTGCGGGTTGGGGGTTAAGCTTCTATCCTGATTTTACAGGTCTTTCACGTCTTGTGCTTCTTGGGCGACATTTTCGGTAAATTTTGAATCTGATCACCCAATACAGAACTTTCTTTTTGCAGTTCAATATCATTTCTGATTGTACATGCTTATTGTATCTTCTATGGTCCACGCTGTACACTCGACTATGCAGCGTCATTGTACTCTCATCCATTTTTCAATATTTTGTGTATTACTTTCTTTTATCTCGTCAAATTTTACCATATCACGTAGGATTGCATTGAAAACTTATAATTATATTTATACTATTCTTGAAAAGTATATCTATCTTGAAGAAGTCACGTCGCATAATTTATTGCGGCAGTCTAAAAGCAGACTGTACTTTGTTTCAAACTAATGTAACTGGCGTAACATTTTGTATTAGATGAGATAATTTTTTTAAACTAACTTTGTTCCATGTAAAAAGGTCAGAAGGCTAAAGAGCTTCTTCATAAAGACTCCATAGATCCTTCGTCTTTTTTTTCTTGTTAGGAGGGCGGGAACATCCCACGCACTTCGACCTGAGGTCTATTGTACACCCCCCTATATGGGATGAGTTGCGTGCCCACCGATCCTCTAGGCGCACCGACCTAACCACTTGACCCCCTTAATGACCGGTCCCTACAGCCAACAGAGTCCATGTACCATTCCTGCTTCGGCAACCCCCCCCCAAGCTCCCTTAACGGTCCGAGGCGGAAGTCCTCCCCTAAGAATGTCTGCCCGGGTTCCGGTGCAGAAGCTATCCATCATCGCATGAATAAAATCCACGGAGGCCGGTCGAGAGAACCAGCAGCTTCGGAGGGCCGTCTGTAGAGCGATCTGAAAATAGAAGAAATAAATTATGGATGAAAGGATGATAGGGGAGGAAAGGAAGTGGCGAAGATGAGTGGGGTTGCAATCGTCATACATAGGAGTGAGGGAAAAACCACGGAAATCCTCACCCAGGCAACTCGTCCCGACCGGGAATCGAACTCGGGCCTGCTGGGTTCGGAGTTAGACTCGCTAACTCCTCAGCCACAACGGTGGACATCCTTCGTCTTAGTGTTAGTTTTCTTGCTCTCATATACAGCAGAGCGTCTCGTTTAGGCACAATGAAAACGTAAACAAAGTACAGGTAACGTGTGGGGGGGGGGGGAGGACGAGCCGTACGATAAACACGAGGGATGCACAAGGTTTTAGTTACAACATTTATGGCGGAGCATTAATTGAAATTATATTTTCTGAAAACACACAAAACAAAACAAAAGAACACAAATTGCATGACGTTATCATATACACATTTTAACAAACAAGCAATAAAATTGTATCGTTGAAATAATTCAATATAATAAATCAAATTTTTCTACTTAAATGATGTTGCTTCAAGCAGCATTTTAAAACTGTCATGAATTTCATTCTCTGTATGACTAACATAATAGGCTACCACCGTCTTCTGTTGCCGAATTAACAAAACTACAGTATATTGGTCTGAAGTGACAACACTATTTCCTAAACATAATTATTCCTTCCCAAGATATACCTGAATAAATTGAACATTGAGAAAGGGTAATTATGTTTAGGAAATAATGCTGTGACTTCAGACCAATATACTGTAGTTCTGTTAATTCGGCCATAGAAGACGATGTCATTATGTTAGTCATACAGAGAATGAAATTCATGGCCGTAAAAAATGCTGCTTGAGCAACATTATACAAGTAGCAAAATTTGATTTGTTGTATTGAATTATTTCAACGTTACCATTTTATTGCTTGTTTGTTAAAATGTGTATATGATAAAGTTATGGAATTTGTGTTCTTTTGTTTTGTGTGTTTTCGAAAAACATAATTTCAATTAATGCTCCGTCATAAATGTTGTAACTAAACCTTGTGCATCCGTCATGTTTATCGTACGGCTCGTCCTCCCCCCCCACACGTTATATACCAGCACTTTGTTTACGTTTTCACTGTGCCTAAACGAGACGCTCCACTGTATAAATTTACTGAAAGATTTAACTCTAGAACCGCGTGACTGATACAAGTATTTAGGAAGAACAATGACACTAGTTTGCACCTTCTTTAGTTGGTAGTCCGTTCACTTATCAGAAAACAGTATGGTTCCATTAATAACTTTTCTACAATACATTGTCATTTCGTTGGAAAGGTTTCTCATCTCTTGAGCAACATGTTTGCCGTATCCAGAAAATTTCCTTCGCTAGGCTGTAATCTAGTAACAACCAAAATCAACACTTCATCAGACTGAACAACTCTTTTTTCCTTGCTGAACGACTCCCCTGTTGAACTTTCTCCTGACAACGAAACCTCTGAATGTGATGCACACATACGAGTACTTGCAGGCTCATAAACGTCATCATCAGCCTAGGGAAAAAATTCAGAATACTCTTAGACATGTTATTTGCATGAAACTGTTTTCAATTTTGAAGTACAGTAGAACGTTTCGTTTAGGCACAGTGAAAACGTAAACAAAGTGCCGGTAACGTGTGGGGGGGGGGGGAGGACGAGCCGTACGATAAACACGTGGGATGCACAAGGCTTTAGTTACAACATTTATGGCGGAGCATTAATTGAAATTATATTTCCAAAAACACACAAAACAAAAGAACACAAATTTCATAACGTTATCATATACACATTTTAACAAACAAGCAATAAAATTGTATCGTTGATATAATTCAATATAACAAATAAAATTTTGGTATTTAAATGATGTTGCTTTCAAGCAGCATTTTTTTACGGTCATGAATTTCATTCTCTGTATGACTAACATAATATCACCGTCTTCTGTACAGTACCGGTACCTGAATATATTGAACTTTGAGAAGGGGTAATTATGTTTAGGAAATAGTATTGTTACTTCAGATCAGTATCCTGTAGTTTTGTTAATTCGACCACAAAAGAAGATGATATTATGTTAGTCATACAGAAAATGAAATTCATTATTGTTAAAATGCTGCTCGAAAGCAACATCATATAATTAGCAAAACTTGATTTGTTATATTAAATTATTTCAACGTTACAAATTGCTTGTTTGTTAAAATGTGTATATGATAACATTATGCAATTTGTGTTCTTTTGTGTGTTTTTGAAAAAGATAATTTCAATTAATGCTCCGCCATAAATGTAACTAAAACCTTGTGCATCCCTCGTGTTTATCGTACGGCTCGTCTCCCCCCCCCACACGTTACCTGCACTTTGTTTACGTTTTCACTGTGCCTAAATGAGACGTTCTACTGTACAGTACACCAGTACAAAATAAAACTTATTTCTTAATAGAACTGTAGCATATGCTATGAGTTAAAATTTTTGAATAATAATAATAATAATAATAATAATAATAATAATAATAATAAACAAGGAATATAATAATTGCCATCTGTTCCATTGCCAGAGTTCTGAGAATTCTTGACTTCCTTAAATTCTTTCTGGAAACAACTTCATAGCGGTTTTTATTTTACAGCTGTTTCCTTTGTTGTTTCCGATTCAATTCCTGATAATTTAACTTGTAACTGTTCATAAGCAACATATTTCGTCTAGTCATCTAAATAATCTTTACGTTTTATGTTCAACAAACATGGATTATGACGATAAAGCTGAATGCATTCGCTAAAAAACGTACGGTTTATGATTATCAAGTCCTAGACTCAGCTGGAACGATTAGTTAAAACTGACGCTTAAACTGAAGACCCCACACATACTTCAATTTGTCTGCAATCATTTTTTGTATAGAAACTCTGATTTCGTTTGTATAAACGAAAATACCCGCTATAGGGATGAGTTTAGAGAAAATTAATAACTTTTCTCCTATTTAACAGATATTCATGTAACTTTGTATAGTAGTACACACAGTGTTTTGTATACAAACTTTGATAACGTTTTTATAAGGGAAACTACCCCTTATAGGGTTCATGTAGAGAACATTTTTCTCCTACGTAACAGATTTTTCATAAAACTTAGTGCAATAATTTCGGGTAGTGTATTTGTTTTGTATATAAACTGATTACGTTGGTACAAGGGGAACTACCGCTTACATGGGATGTATTTAGAGAAAAATTAATAACTCTTTTTCTAACAGATTTTCATAAAACGTTGTACAGTAGTTATAGGTTGTATATTTGTTTTGTGTACAAACTCCGATTACGTTTGTATAAAGGAAACTACCTCTAATACGGGCTGAATTTAGAGAAAAATTAACAACTATTATTAACTTTTCTCCTTAATGTTTAGGTGAGGGGTTTGGACTTTTTCCATTGCTGGTTGTCACAATAAAAAAAAATTAAGACAACGTTTCGAAGGGTGGTTCTCTCTTCGTCTTCAGGTGGAAGGAAGTAGGGAAGAGAAAAAACCTATTGTTGGGATCGTTACGTACAGCTACAGTATTATGTATGACTGATCGTCGATTCCTGGCTTCGGTGGAGATTATAATTAAGAAAGACCCGAAGTCATTTGCAGTATGTTGGCACTAAAACCAAACGGGATAAAGAAGATGGGTGTGAAGTGGCTAAAAAATTGATTAAGACACACAAAAGGAGGGGGTGGGGAACTGAAAAAATGAACAAGTTTTATGATACTGCGATAAAAAATAATAGAAAGATAAAAAGTAAAAAAAAACTTTTTACTTTTTTTTTTACCTTTTTTACTTTTTTACCTTTTTTTACTTTTTTGCTTTTTTTACTTTTTTTTACTTTTTTATATATATTTTTTTACTTTTTTACTTTTTATTTTTTTTTACTTTTTTACTTTTTTACTTTTTATCTTTCTATTATTTTTTATCGCAGTATCATAACACTTGTTCATTTTTTCAGTTCCCCACCCCCTCCTTTTGTGTGTCTTACATAATTTTTTTTAGCCACTTCACACCCATCTTCTTTATCCCGTTTGGTTTTAGTGCCAACATACTGCAAATGACTTTGGGTCTTTCTTAATTATAATCTCCACCGAAGCCAGGAATCGACGATCAGTCCTGTACGTAACGATCCCAACAATAGGTTTTTTTCTCTTCCCTACTTCCTTCCACCTGAAGACGAAGAGAGAACCACTCTTCGAAACGTTGTATCTTAATTTTTTTTTTTTTTTTTTTTTGATTGTGACAACCAGCAATGGAAAAAGTCCAACCCCCTCACCTAAACATTAACAATCCACCATTGCTTTCCAACCCCTCATTTAGATCAACTTTTCTCCTATTTAACAGATTTTCATGAAACTTTGTACAGTAGTTACAGGTAGTATATTTGTTTTGCATAGTAACTCTTGTTACGTTTGAGGAAAAATACCGCTTATAAGGAGTGGATTTAGAGGAAATTAATAACTTTTCTCATATCTAACAGATTTTCATTAAAATTTGCACATAGTTATAGGCAGTATATTTGTCTTCTATACAAACTCTCATTATATTTGTGTAAAAGAAACTGTCCCATTGTAGGGGTGAATTTAGATAAAATTAGTAACTTTTCTCATACGAAAAAGATTTTTCATCAACATAGTACGTTAGTTAAGGGTAACATATTTGCTTTTTAAGCAAGCTCTAATTATACTTGAGCCGTTCAGAGCAGAAGTGGTGTAAGTCAAGAATGGGTAATGAGGGTTGAAGTAAACATTCTGTAAACTACAGCACATAGTAGCAATTAATATTCACTTTATTTAAACTATTAGTAGTCAGTGGATGGCAAGAACGACGTATTAATTGCTACTTTGCGCTGTATTTTACAGAAATTTTACTTTAAACCTCATTATCCAATTTTGACTTACACCACTTTTGCTCTGAACGGCTCACTTGTGTAAAGGAAACTATCCCATTATAGGGGTGAATTTAGACAAATTTTATGAGCTTTCTTCTATCTAACAGATTATGATCAAACTTTGTACAGTAGTTAGAGGTAAAATATTTATTTTGTTACAAGAGGCAAAGCTTTCTCAGAAGTTAGTGGAATAGGCTTTATTACAGCTGACATGTACGCTCTTTTTATTTTGTGGCGCTTTTCGGTGTAGTAATTGTAATTTCCTTGTCAAAATTAGCAGCATCTTTCTTTTACTGATCTGTCAACCTTATCTGCCTAAGAAAGAAGTTAATCCTTTTTTAAGACTGCAGTGTGTGTGGTAATTCAACGACGCTGTATCAACCACTAGGTAATTTAGCGTCGATGAGATTGGTGATAGCGAGATGTTATTTGGCGAGATGAGACTGAGGATTCGCCACAGAATACATGACATTCGCCTTGCTGTTGAGGAAAACCTCGGAAAAAATCAACCAGGTAATCAGTCCAAGCGGGGATCGAACCCACGCACGAGTGCAACTCCGGATCGACAGGCGACCACCTCAGCCGACTGACGCCGGTGGCCTGTAGTATGTTCCTAGCTTTCCTTCTCTCACCGTCTGTCACTTTTCCAACAGATGATCGAATGATAACCCTGACATTCTGAAGTAGTGAAGAAAATTATCTTCATGGTCTTGAAGCTCATGAAAAAAAGCAGTGAAAATTGGCAATATCCGCTCATTGAATGAGAATCTGATGTATCCAGTATTTTCTATGTTTAACATGTCTTTTTCTAGGACGGAGAAGAAATAACAGAAGTAGTTCTTCCTCGACGTGCATTATTATATTGCGGGTGAAAAATGACACTCCTTTTGCAGTTCGACAGCCGCCGGAACCGACGACACACAACGCCCGTATCGACTGCAGAGTCGCTCATGTCGACTGCTTCTGCCGTCGAAGAACCGCTCATATCGGCGGCAGACCGACTGCTTTTTGCAATCGACCTTGGCGGCTAAAAGTCGTTCGTGTGTAAGGGCCCTGAGACGGCACGCGGATAAAAAAAATTCTCCCATACACGCTCCGGCTTACCTGATATCTTACAACTGCGCAGACGGTTAGTCTATACGTCTATGCCGTATGGGGTTCTTGCTCACTGTTCGCGCAATGCTAAAATTACAGATCCATTATAATTATGTTCAGTACAGTGGTGTGCTAATTTTGTGTAGGAACATGAATTCGTCGTAGAAATTATTCTAACTTATCAAATCATATTATAATAATTAGTACTAATTATCTCCGAATGACGTGCTAGATGTGATTCCTTTGTAAGAGAAAAATGGATCAAATTAGACAGTGCATCTAGTTTCGAAACCATATTAATGAATTCTCGCTTCGGTGCCTACTGTGATACAGCTACAAGCAGGTCAAGGCTCTTCTTTCTCAACTGTCTAGGTTTCGTGTGGTTGATTACCAGTAAGCTTAATGTGTTCAATTCCAGCCATATCATGTGAGAATAAAGAATAACCGATCTACAGCATATTTTATACAGGACAAATACATTTGTTATCTTTATCTTTTATTTATGCTCCTTGAATTCAGTCCGTCTTCAAAATTGTGAAAAGTATATTCCAAAAACTGACAGAAGGAGAGTGTTGCCTGTGACTTTTTACATTCTCATTATATGAAGTGTAAATAGATTTTATTTAAATTCAGTACCTACGAACCAATTTACCCGGGAATGATGGAGGCTACATGAAATAATATAATAACTTTATTTTAAAATTAATAAGTTTTCAATTGGAGTGGAATACAATATGGACATTAACTCGAATCTAACCAAAATACTCTTTGTTATTTGTTATTATTTTGTTTATTGTACTGTAAGACTAAGACAAATAAGAAAGGAATGCCTCCACGTCTCTATGTTTCGGAATCATTAATATACTGTTTACGAATATTCGAGTCCAGAAAACCCCCAGACTGAGGAAGTTAGCTACTGCTGTAGCTCTATGAAGCGTGTCAGATGACACGGCGTTTACCTGCTGATACGGAATTGCATTCGGACGTGGGCTGATTATTTACCTGGTTGTTGAGTTTATTTCCGAGGTTTTCCCCAACCGTAAGATGAATGTCAGGTAATTTATGGCGAATCCTCGGCCTCTTCTTGCCAAATACTATTTCACTATCGCTAATTCCATCGACGCTAAATAACCTAGTAGTTGATACAGAGTCTATAAGTAACTAAAAAGAATAAAAAGGACCCCATTGTACAGTACCAAAAGTGAGTCGCCTAGAATCAAACTGCACTTTATAAAAAAACTGATTTTTCAGGGAAGACGAAAAATTAATTCTATCTTGTCTGAAAATTATTAGAAGAAACAAATACATCCAATTTAAAGTGTAAGCACAGTCTAGTATATATAGTCACGACGCTTGAGTTGTGAGGATTCTAGCAACAATAGACTGTGCAGGTGTATTTCGCATTGACTGTGATGAGGCGATACTAGCAATCCTAGTGGTTAGCAACTATCAATGGATGCATATTTACTACGTATTGAGCTTCGTGACTGTAGGCTATATACTTGACTGTGGTGTAAGCTTCAAAAGTGTAGGCCTAGTTAAAGTGGAAAAACTTCGATTTGTTTAATGTACTGAACAATTTTAAGCGATTTTTATTAGGAGAAAGTTCACTTTATCACTAAGTTGTGGATAAAGTGCAGTTTGATTTAAATATGTGATTTTATTATTACTTTTAGGTGGTACGTGCCAGGAGGTTGCACTCTGCTTTAAATAAGAGAAAAAGATGTAGTAATTTATTATAAAAAAATAAGATATCTCAAAATCAGTTCTTTAGCAATTTTATATAAAAATGTTATCAAAATGGATTGCACTTCAACACATTAATAAATTTTTAAAATAAATATCGATTACTATAGAAAAATTACATTTAAAACATTAAGGAAGACATCCAATATAGCATCTTGGAATTGAATGTCGGAATGGAATAAGGGCCCATCTCATTTCCAGTGAATTTTCAAATCTTTGACATTACTAATTTCTCTTTATAAATATGTAAGTCATGTATTCTTTCTTTGTATCGTATTGCAATACAAATTTCTCATCATCTGAAGTAACACTTAAGTACATTGTAACAGTTGAACAACACTGCAGTATAATATTATCATTGCGGTAAAACCATTCGCTATCTCATGAAGCCAAATGCGATGCGTGCGCCGTAGCTTACATTAAGAACCTTATGGTGGGGGTAAGTGAGCTAACTAGCTGCAAGTGGAAGCTTAGTGGGAGAAGCTTTCGAGTCCAGTTTCTTCTTCTGACACCCAGGTAGGTTTCAAGAGATTACGAATAGTATAATTATACATTTTATGTCACAATATACACAACTGATGCTCTCTTTAGAAGAAACAAAACATTGCCGAAAATGAGAGGCTATGATCGGTCGATCATTGAAGAAAGTGCAGTTTGACTTCAAAGGGTGATTTTACTAACTTATTGAAGTTAAAGCAGATAAAGTTTAGTTCGCTTCCACCCGAGCTGTTTATCATATTTCCTGCCTAATCTTAATCCCATTTTTTCATAATTCTGGAGAAAGTGCAGTTTAGTTGTAGACGACTCAAGTAGCAGGTAGTAGGATTAAGAGCTTTCTCATAAACCCCTTGTACGACGTGAGCAAATCTAAGCGAAGTCTATTTTCTGTAATATAGGAACAATCTAACATTCGCGTTACATTCAAACTCCGATTTTCATAAATAGAAAAAAAAATTACAAATGATTACAATATAGGCCTACATGTAGCTATTTAACGTAAATCCGTGAAAAATTAATTGTATACAGTATACCTACTTAAACAATACGGTTTATATATGAGGCGTTCAGAGCTAAATTGAATCAAGTCACAAATTTTCATAAACTGAGTTTAATTAATTTTCTGATTATCTGAAGTTGGATCTTTCCGAGCACTAATGGATCAAGTCTTACTTCCAAGCATTCGCCGATAGGTGACACCAGTCGCTTTTGGCTCAGATTATTTGAAGGGTTCAGAACCATAGTGGGCCAAGCGCCATTTACTAAAACCGTAGAAAACAAGGGTTAAAATGAAGTTATTACCATAATTCAATGGAAACATATAGCAAGTAATATAAAGTATATACACATTAAAACTAAATGATATGTCAAGCTTCATTAAACTATGGTATTCACTAAACTTCAAATCTTGCTTTCTCCGTTTTTAATAAATGGCGCTTGGCCCACTATGGCTCTGAACTCTTCATTGGTTCACGATGTCCCGAGCCATAGTGGATCGAGTCACTAAACCGTTGCATCAATTAACATCACAATTATTTATATTTTATAAATCTTAGAATTTGAGAATGGAGCAATAAAATTATTGCTATTCAAATTAGGTAAGCTACTAGACCAAGTTAACTTTAAGTCTTATTATCTCAAAACTACGTCTCATGGACTTGATCCACTTTAGCTCTGAACGCCTCATATGAAGTTAAATGTATTCTTTTTATATTTATTAGGCCTATATAATTGAGGACCGTTTTTGCAAAACTTGCTAACTGCAAAATTTTCAAAATTGAGATTTTGGTGGATTAGTTAACATAAGACAGGCCTCTACATGATATTAAAAGCTTCTTAGGAAAATCTTATAATTTCCTTCACAGTAGTGTGTTAAAGTGTGATCGTTTTTTTCAAAACTTGCTTTCTCCTATGTGAGAGTTATAGCAAAACTTGCAGTTATTCCAGTTTTTTTTCTGTCTCTTATAAAATTTAGTTTTTACAATTAGCAAGTTTTGCAAAAACAGTCCTCAGTTATTCTTTCCATGTATTATTTCTGTATTTATTCCTTTCCTACTGTCTTCCTCCTCTATTTATTTTTTTGTATGATTAGTTGTTTCGTGTGCATTTGCGAGAATGTCCGTGTATTCGGGTGTGTGTCAGTATGTATTTACGCTCACGCAAACACCCACAACCATCATGTAGGAAGATGGACCGATTTTGAGTTTTCTGCTCATAAATACGATACCTGGTGCCCCCTAAAGTAGCGACATCATTCGAGACAATGAATTCGCCATAGATTACCTGAAATTCGCCTTACGTTTGAAGAAAACCTCAGAAATAACCTACCCAGGTATTCTGCCGAAGCGAGAATCGAACACACGCCCGAGCGCAACTCCTGATCAGCAGGCAACCGCGCCAGCCGCCTGAGCTACACCGGTGACCTAAGTGGCTACACACGACCCAATCTGCAGGGTCCGATTTGCAGGGCGGTTGGGTCGGATGATCTGGTTCTGCACTCCACACGACCCAACCTGTAGTAAGCTGATCCGCTCCGTTGTGAAAAGATATATCATGGCTCGTTCACTTTCCAAGTTTCAAAAAATTGGAAGTGCATTGAGTTTGTTGTTACAGAACGATAAACAGGTACTATATGAAAAAAATATTTTTCCGATTAAAAAATATTTAGGCATATATATATATATATATATTTTTTTTTTTTTCAAAATTAAAAATGTTGACATTTCACCGTGCAGTGATGAAGCGTTTCCCTCATAACTTAAAAACTTGTTAACTTTTCATGTTCTCTCTTTTTTTTTATTTTATTGTTGAAACTCATGTTTATAATATCATGCTCTTTCAAATACATTCCTTAATAAACTATATTTTTTTGTGTAATAGAAAATACTGATGTTTGACCACTTTTAAAAATGAATTTATTTTTTATCAGACAATCTATCAATGATAGAGAAGTGATCTTGCATCATATTGTAGATATGACATGCATAAATACACACAAAAAATTTCATCACAAAATGTTGGATAGTTTTTGAGTTATGTGGGAAACGCATCATCACTGCACAGTGAACTGAATTTTGAAAAAAAAAAAATAAATAAAAATAAAATAAATAATTTTTTTAACCGTAAAAATATTTTTTTTTCATGTAGCAGGAAGACAGTTGTCTATGCGGATGACGTGAATTTGTTAGGAGAAAATCCACAAACGATTAGGGAAAACACGGAAATTTTACTTGAAGCAAGTAAAGAGATGGGTTTGGAAGTAAATCCCGAAAAGACAAAGTATATGCTTATGTCCCGTGACGAGAATATTGTACGAAATGGAAATATAAAAATTGGAAATTTACCTTTTGAAGAGGTGGAAAAATTCAAATACCTGGGAGCAAAAGTAACAAATATAAATGATACTCGGGAGGAAATTAAACGCAGAATAAATATGGGAAATGCCTGTTAGGGGCTATTATTCGGTTGAGAAGCTTTTATCGTCCAGTCTGCTGTCAAAAATCTTAAAGTTAGAATTTGTAAAACAGTTATATTATCGGTTGTTCTTTATGGTTGTGAAACGTGGACTCTCACTTTGAGAGAGGAACATAGGTTAAAGGTGTTTCAGAATAAAGTGTTTAGGAAAATATTTGGGTCTAAGAGGGATGAAGTTACAGGAGAATGGAGAAAGTTACACAACACAGAACTGCACGCATTGTATTCTTCACCTGACATAATTAGGAACATTAAATCCAGACGTTTGAGATGGACAGGGCATGTAGCACGTATGGGCGAATCCAGAAATGCATATGGAGTGTTAGTTGGGAGGCCGGAGAGAAAAAAGCCTTTGGGGAGGCCGAGACGTGGGTGGGAAGATAATATTAAAATTGATTTGAGGGAGGTGGGATATGATGATAGAGACTGGATTAATCTTGCTCAGGATAGGGAGCAATGGCGGCCTTAAGTGAGGGCGGCAATGAACCTCCGGGTTCCTTAAAAGCCAGTAAGTAAGTAAGCAGGAGGACAGTGTTTTATACATATTAATTTTCATTATTGTACAAGATACAGTAATGGAGGAAAAATATGTTTAATATTTCCAAAATTTTACTGCTGTAAGCTGTACCTAACCTCTTAAAAATAAGAAAACATTTAAACTCTTCTCATATTTTCGACAAAGCATAGGCGTGCATATTGATAACGTTGATCCTATTGTGTTGGCATGCTGTGCACTACATAATTTGTATTTTTCGAGAAGAATTTCTAAAGCCTGATTACGCATATCTCTGTTCAAATAATATGCGTTTGAAATGTCCCATAAACAAGGCATATCTTTATACAGTTCAAAAATATCCCTCCAGACTTCTTTCTCCTTTTCCGTCATTTCACGTCGCACTCACTGTCACTGGTCTCAGTTCTTCATAAACGCCACTTCTGCAAGCTGCAACTGACAAGAAATCAGCCCGATCGTGCTACACACGACCCAGCTTGCAGGGTGTTGGAGTGGGGGAGTCGGGAGATTGGGTGGCTGCCCGAACCAACCACCCGACACGAGGTTTGTTGTCCCAGCAAGCCTACACACCACCCGATCGGCAGGGTCTCTGCAAATCGGACCCTGCAGATTGAGTCGTGTGTAGCCGCTTTCAAGGTTAATCAGCGCCATAAACAAAAGAAACAAAATTGAACTAACTTAGTCAATTTAGATTTCTAAACGTCTTAGTGACTCAAGATTGAAGATGACACAAGGTTACGCGCTCTCTCTGGGTAATATTCAGAGACTTTGAGTTTTTTTCATGTCATTTATGTTTCCTGGATGCCTTAATAAGAAAGTCGGCTGTAATTAAAATAATAGACTTAAAATGAACATAGTAACTCTATGTCTAGTAAATTGAATATAAACTAATGCAGTTTATTTAACACACTCCTAAATATATTTATTTCTAATTTGAAACTAATGGACAGACTTTAGAATTGTTGCTTAAGGGGTTAGGTACAGCTTACAGTAGTAAATTTTTTGGAAATATTCAACATTTTTTCCTCCATTACTGTATCTTGTACAATAATGAAATTGGTATGTGTAAAACACTGTCCTTCTGCTATATGAAAAAAAAAAAATATATATATATATATATTTTTACGATTAAAAAAAGTTGTGTGTGTTTTTTTTTTTTTTTTTTTTTTTTTTTTTTTTTTTTTTTTTTTTTTCCCAAAATTCAATGTGGTGGCAGTTCACTGTGCAGTGATAAAGCATTTCCCTCATAACTCATAAACATGTTAACTTTTCACGTTCTCACTCTTTTATTTTATTGCTGAAACTCATGTTTACAATATCATGCTCTTTCAAATACATTACTTAATAAATGATATTGTTTTTATTTTGCGTTAGAAAAAAATACTGATATGTGAGCATTTTTAAAAATGAATTTATTTTTTATCAGACAGTTTATCAAAGGTAGTTAAGTAATTTTGCATCATACGAGTATTGTAGATATGACATGCATAAATGCACACAAAAATTTCATCACAGAATGTTGGATAGTTTTTGAGTTGTGAGGGAAACGCTTCATCACTGCACAGTGAACTGCCACCACATTGAATTTTGGAAAAAAATATAAATATTTTTTTTAATCTTAAAAATATTTTTATTATATAGCAGAAGGACAGTGTTTTACACATACTAATTTTCAGTATTGTACAAGATACAGTAGTGGAGGAAAGAATGTTGAATATTTCCAAAATTTTACTGCTATAAGCTGCACTTAATCCCTTAAGGTATTATTTCTCTTTGAGTTTATTACTTCAGTATTAATAAGTATAACACATCGTCTCCCTCTTTCCCTTGATTTAGTTTTCCCTGAAAAAACATGTCTGAACTTAACAAAGTGCATGATTCTCCTTGGAGAAAGCGCGTCCTGTAGGCCTATTTAAAGAATGGTTCTTAGCGTTTTGTATGAGATAAAATTACCCTATTTGGTGACGTGAAGTAGAAGAGAAGTGATGTAACTGGAGTGAGAACCGTTACATCAAAGAAGAAGTCGCACGAAAGAGTTCAGAATCACCGCTTCAGTGTGAAAGGTTTTCATAATGTTTGCAATGAAGAACGTCACTATGAAACGCGCTATGACGGTAAACAACCTTGTTGCTATTTAGAAACGGACCTTCGTCATGGACTGCGATCAGTAAGGTGGTTTCTCCAATTAACGCACTCTGTTACTTCCGACTCCCCGAGGTTATCGGGCTCTTTTTTTTAGTTATGAGAAACTATGTTTAAAGAAAACGAAGGAATTGGTTTGAAAACGATCGAGAATCCTTCTGGGTGATCACGACCGACTACCTGCCTCCAAACTGCCCATGACGATTTGTAGGACATTTTTTGTAACTCGCGTAAAAGTGGTAGCCTTGATGCAAGAACATTTGGTACAATATAAACATAATTCTGAATTCACGGACGTGGTGGCATTCCTTTACATTTAAAATGGGCGGAATATTTCACATGATTCGCTTATCTTAAATTCTCTGATCTTCAATGAAGTTAAGTATTAATCCGTTCTTAATGCGAGCTTGTCCGTATTAAAACAAGGCAATTTCAGAGTTCACTATCCGCGACTTGCTAAGTATTTTAATGTTAAACTAATGTAAAGGAATTATATTAGTCAATATTTTAGTAGGAAGTAACAATACGCCTTGAGCGACAATGCCACTGAGACAGTTTACTCAGGAAACTATAGGTTAAGGTAGCTCACTTCGTAAGCTTCAATTCTGAGTGCTGGAAGAATTTTCCCATTAATCTTTCAAAAAGAACTCGGGTATCATCCTCTCTTCTTGTCAAATTGAGTATCGGGTATTTCCCGGGATAAAAGGCAGCAGGAACGTGGCGCCGACCACACCAGCTCATTGGAATAACGAGGTGGGCTCTACCTCCATGCCCACATGCCCCAAGGAAGTATCTTGTTTACTGGTACAATGTATAATAAACTGAAATTCATCTTGTACGTATCAATGTTAGGCCCTAAACGTGGAAATTGACATTCAGTATATTGTAACATGAATATTTTTTGATTTGAGCTTGAATTTATTAGTTAATGAACGAAGCAAGTGCAATGACACAGTGAAAATACATAAGAAAATGGTACATAAGAATGACAGGGGTGAAATCCAATATGTAGATAGCTGTCCTTAAAGGGTTACCAAAATGATACAGCCTACTACCGTAACACGGGGTGAATCCGATCAAAATTGTCAGTTTTCTAAGCGTTAAACATATAAAGTTACATCCTAGCTAAGCGCCGATTTAATTTTATAATCATTTATTTTTTAGAATCCTGTGTACCAAATGTAAATATCCTCTATTGTTTTCAACTTAATTTTTTAAAACGTTATTGTTGATCGATGTCGCCTCAATAGGAGGGGTGAATCCGATCACAGATTATTTTATCATTTAAAATCAGATACATACAACTGAATGTGTGTAAACGATTACTAATTGAAGTTTTAAAAAAGTTTTTAAAGAATGTTTCAATATTTATGACAAAATATAACTGAAGATCCCCCCTGAAAAAGGATGTAACATTAGATTCTTGAAATAAGTAATGTAGATGAAAATAGTAAATTTAAATCATCTATTTATAACAATAAATTATTGCGTTCAATGCCTTAAAATACTTGCATCCTTATTTAGTCATATAGTTGTGATAGTAAATATAGGCCTAATGAAATATGCCCCTGAAATTATTTTCTTTTCTCCTGAAACATGAATTATAATTTTGTTGGGAATGTCTCAACAAGATCATAAATGACTTAATCAATATCGTAGACTTCAATATTAAAGAATGTGTGTGTGTTTCCAATGTCTACCCACTTCACTTGCGTGATTCGGGTTCCGCATACTGCGGATAGATGGCAGAACTGTGACCCATTTTCGAATTGCACACCACTTCGGCGGACCACGTTGTGCATGTGTATCTGTGTGAAGAGTTCATTCGTGTACTAGGATGAGTGTATGTTAAGTGTTCGTGTAAGTGTAATGTAGGGAATGAGTGAGGATGATGATGAAGGCGAGGAAGGGAGAAGGGGAAACTCGGTGCCGGCACATAGCCTACTCCTGTCGTATAGCACCAAGGGGGCCACCAGGTTTAACGTTCCCATCCGACGGACGAATCACTATCAACAGTGGCATATGCTTTCCCTTCATATGCACTGCGGAGAGATTTGGGATTTAACCCAGGCATATTTGGTGCACAATTTAGTGATTAGAAGTTGCACCGCCATCTCTCCTAGTCCCGAGGTAGAAATTTTACAAGAAAATTTCTGACCCCGCCGGGGATATATTAAAGAATGTGTATTTCCCATATCCCAAGGTTTGGTGACCACCTTTCGAACTATTGCCCTTCTTCTATTTCAGTGGTAGGATATATAAAAATATATCATCCTCTCCCACCTTTTTTCGGAGAATTGTCTTCTCATACAAGTCCTCTCCTATTTTTATATCCACTCTGCCAATGAAATATTTTATTCTTTTCTTAGTGCGGAATCTTATGGTAACGAAATTATTTTCTGATATCTTAATTTATCATTCATTGACATGTAAGAGACTCCATATTCTTCCGAAGCCTTTCTAATGCTTAATTTTCCTCATTTTAAACAGCGCTTGCGTTCACAGTGAATCGCAGTCAGCAGTAACATCAATTAATGATAAATATAACACTAACATTATAGCCTCAGAGATAAGAACTTTAGTAATGAAAAGTGCCGTCCATATTTGTATAACTTGGGTCAGAGGGCACACTGGGATAGTTGGAAATGAGGGAGCCGATGAATTGGCAAAGATGGCAGCTAACTCTGATATGTCCGATATCCTACGCCAAAAAAGTAGTCAAAGAACATTAAATGCAAGAATGGAACGAAAGATGGGTTAATAGTGATAAGGGAATTCTTACAAAAGAGCTATATTTTCCAACGGTCTATGATCGAAATAAATGTAAAGTAATAACGCCAAATTTCGTACTGACACAGTTTTTGACTGGGCATGGAAAATTCGAGGAATACTTAAATAGATTCCATATTAAAGACGATGCAACTTGCATTTGTGGGGAGGAATCTCAAGATGTGAAATGATTGTTCAGTCTTTTGCCGTGAAAGATACGAGTTTGAGTTGTTACTGAACACTTTAAATTATACGTTTACCAAACCGTTAACCAATATACTTACCAACTCTAAATCATATAATTATTTCATGTCCTTCTTGAATAGAATATACATGAAACTGTAAAATGTTAAATTATTCCGGGAAAAAAAATCGTATCAATTCTAATCAACTATTATGAAACTGTAAGTCTTCAATTTCGCATACTATAATTGTACTATTGGTTTTAATTTTTTTTAAACTAGGTATTTGATTTATAATTTTGAGCCATTTCTTGTAATACCTCCTTATTGCCAATTTTTGTTACTAAATACTTACTTACAAATGGCTTTTAAGGAACCCGAAGGTTCATTGCCGCCCTCACATAAGTCCGCCATCGGTCCCTATCCTGTGCAAGATTAATCCAGTCTCTATCATCATACCCCACCTCCCTCAAATCCATTTTAATATTATCCTCCCATCTACGTCTCGGCCTCCCTAAAGGTCTTTTTCCCTCCGGTCTCCCAACTAACACTCTATATGCATTTCTGGATTCGCCCATACCTGCTACATGCCCTGCCCATCTCAAACGTCTGGATTTTAAGTTCCTAATTATGTCAGGTGAAGAATACAATGCGTGCAGTTCTGTGTTGTGTAACTTTCTCTATTCTCCTGTAACTTCATCCCGCTTAGCCCCAAATATTTTCCTAAGCACCTCATTCTCAAACACCCTTAACCTATGTTACTCTCTCAGAGTGAGAGTCCAAATTTCACAACCATACAGAACTACCGGTAATATAACTGTTTTAAAAATTCTAACTTTCAGATTTTTGGACAGCAGACTGGATGATAAGAGCTTCTCAACCGAATAATAACACGCATTTCCCATATTTATTCTGCGTTTAATTTCCTCCCGAGTGTCATTTATATTTGTTACTGTTGCTCCAAGATATTTGAATTTTTCCACCTCTTCGAAGGATAAATCTCCAATTTTTATATTTCCATTTCGTACAATATTCTGGTCACGAGACATAATCATATACTTTGTCTTTTCGGGATTTACTTCCAACCCTATCTCTTTACTTGCTTCAAGTAAAATTTCCGTGTTTTCCCTAACCATTTGTGTATTTTCTCCTAACATTTTCACGTCATCTGCATAGACAAGAAGCTGATGTAACCCGTTCAATTTCAAACCCTGCCTGTTATCCTGAACTTTCCTAATGGCATATTCTAGAGCGAAGTTAAAAAGTAAAGGTGATAGTGCATCTCCCTGCTTTAGCCCGCAGTGAATTGGAAAAGGATCAGATAGAAACTGACCTATACGGACTCTGCTGTATGTTTCACTGAGACACATTTTAATTAATCGAACTAGTTTCTTGGGAATACCAAATTCAATAAGAATATCATATAATACTTCCCTCTTAACCGAGTCATATGCCTTTTTGAAATCTATGAATAACTGATGTACTGGACCCTTATACTCCCATTTTTTCTCCATTACCTGTCGAATACAAAAAATCTGATCAATAGTCGATCTATTACGCCGAAAACCGCACTGATGATCCCCAATAATTTCACCTACGTACGGAGTTAATCCTCTCAAAAGAATATTGGACAAAATTTTGTACGACGTCAACAAAAGTGATATTCCTCGAAAGTTACCACAGTTGGTTTTGTCCCCCTTTTTAAAAATAGGTACAATTATGGACTCCTTCCATTGTTCTGGTACAATTTCCTTTTCCCAAATAGCAAGTACAAGTTTATAAATTTCGCTATATAATGCACTTCCACCCTCTTGTATTAATTCTGCTGCAATTTGATCGATACCCGGAGACTTGTACTTTTTCAGATTTTCTATCGCAATTTCGACTTCTGAAAGCGTGGGTTCGGGTATAAATGGCTCAGCAGTTTGTATTTGAATTTTGTCCCGATCATTTCTATTTGGCCTATATACATTTAGTAGTTGCGCAATATAGTTTTTCCATCTGCTTAGGATTGATAGAGAGTCTGCAAGCAAGTCACCATTCTCATCCTTGATCACGTTTACCCTTGGCTGATATCCGTTCTTAAATTCCTTTATACCCTTATATAAATCTGGAATGTTTTTATTCTTACTATTTGTTTCTACCTCATTCAGTTTTTCCTTCAAGTAACCTCTCTTTTTATTCCTAAGTGTACGACTTGCTTCCCGTCTTTCATTGAAATAATTATCTCTCTTCTCTTCAACTGGATCCTTCTTTCTACTACCATGCAACAATCAATGGAACGGAGAAAAATTCTCTCCGGCGCCGGGATTTGAACCCGGGTTTTCAGCTCTACGTGCTGACGCTTTATCCACTAAGCCACGCCGGATACAATCCCGACGCCGTTTAGAATCGTCTCAGATTAAGCTCCATCTCTTGGGTTCCCTCTAGTGGCCGCCCTCTGCACTACGTCATAGATGTCTATGAACGCAGGACCGAAGTCCATACATGTGTTGAGGTGCACTCAGATGAGTGACTGTTTGGCCGGGATCCGACGGTATGGGCGCCGTCTTTAAATCACAAAGTGATTTATTACGCATATCATATATCATATGTACTGCGGTACATCAAAATATATAATCTTCATCAAACCACGGTTTCTTTTTCTTAGTTTCATAATAACCTATGCTCTGCTCAGCTGCAATTTTGATACTATCTCTGATATTTCCCCACACGCTATTAACATCTAATTTTTTCTCAACTTCGTCGGAACTTTCTAAAGTGGCAAACCTATTCGAAATTTCGACCTGATAATTTTGCTTAGCTTCCTCGTCCTTTAATTTCAAAATATTGAATTTAGTAATATTAACTTGTTGCTCTACTCGCTTGGCTACTGATAATCTTTCTCTTAATTCTCCAATCTCCAAATAATGGTCAGAATTAGAGTCTGCACCCCTGAAAGTTCGAATATCTACTAAACTAGTATGTCTCCGTTTATCTATCAAGATGTGATCTATTTGGTTGTGTGTCAATCCATCTGGAGAAGTCCAAGTATATTTATGTATATATATTTTTTTGTTACTAAATAATGTATTTAATTCGTAAATTTTAAGTCATCTCTTAGTATAGCTATTTATTGCTTCTAAAATAATGTGTTTAATAGCTATTTTATTTTTATTTTATATATATATTTCTTCCTATAACCACAGTCTACTATATACAGTCGCGAAGCTCAATATGTAGTAAAAATGCAAACATGGGTAGTTGCCCACCACTAGGATCGCTACTGTCGCCTCATCATCGCTGATCTCTCTCCTAGCAGACGACAAAATATGTTACACTTTCGTTGTCGTGTTCTTTTGGAAAAATTAACACCTTCCTTCCATTATTGAAATATTAAATGCATAAAGTTAATTTATTATTTTAATGAAGTAGGTGGAAAAACTATTTTGCGCAACTATTAAATGTACATAGGCCAAATAGAAATGATCGGGACGAAATTCAAATACAAACTGCTGAGCCATTTATACCCGAACCCACGCTTTCAGAAGTCGAAATTGCGATAGAAAATCTGAAAAAGTACAAGTCTCCGGGTATCGATCAAATTGCAGCAGAATTAATACAAGAGGGTGGAAGTGCATTATATAGCGAAATTTATAAACTTGTACTTGCTATTTGGGAAAAGGAAATTGTACCAGAACAATGGAAGGAGTCCATAATTGTACCTATTTTTAAAAAGGGGGACAAAACCAACTGTGGTAACTTTCGAGGAATATCACTTTTGTTGACGTCGTACAAAATTTTGTCCAATATTCTTTTGAGAAGATTAACTCCGTACATAGATGAAATTATTGGGGATCATCAGTGCGGATTTCGGCGTAATAGATCGACTATTGATCAGATTTTTTATATTCGACAGATAATGGAGAAAAAATGGGAGTATAAGGGTCCAGTACATCAGTTCCATGGGATTCCTAGAAATTTCTTACAAAATTTAGATCTAATTCTATCAATAAGCTGGCTAGATAAATCATTACCCCAAATTTCTATATTATACAATATTTTCGATTTTACAATAGCTCTATAAATATTAAACAGGTTTTTTTTATCTCTATATTCTGCCATTTGTTCAAGCACTTATCTATTGGTGTAAGAAAAATTAATAATGAGCTTTTTAAGGGTAAGCTACCAAGCACTACATACAGTATATAATCATAAACATATCTTGTTCTTGGTTTATGCCACTTTATACTCTCACAATGGTATGGGAAACTAGTTTATAGATCCTACCTTAGCGATGAAAGGATCATTACGGAGTTATAGCTCTTATAACATAGAATAGTAACAACGGCCATGGCCTTGGACGGCATTTGAACTTGTTAGTAAAGTGGTTTTTACAACTTCGACTCCTTCAGGCTGTTGACCATTAATGCTGCTAAAAAAATGGGTGTGGCTGTATCCCCACAGCCGTGGTTTTATGTGAATACATATCGACAGATCTAGACGAGATTTTTCATTTGCACCAAAATTAGGGCACTAGCACATCGAAGTCGCGAGATATAGGTCTACTGCCAAGAAATTTTCGCGCATGCCCAGAATGGTCGCCAGTCGCTGCGGGCCCCCACCAAGTTCATGGTCGCATCGTAATAATATATTCGATCGAACGAGGCCACATTTATTTCAACCGTGTTATTAGTCATGAAGTTAGGGTGTCGGAATGGATCATCCTCATTGATCATAGTATACCATATATCGGTCTGATTTTAAATACGTATTCACGACAAAAGATATCACAATTTTTAAGTTACCGGAAGATAAACAAATCGACCTGCATGTAAAGTTCTCCAGCCACGAATCAGCCGTGAAAGGACTGTGCTTACTATTGCGTCATCTATTGGAACGAAGTAGATAAATAATATTACCGTTATAACGTCAGTTTAAAAACCATGCGCTCTCCTGCATATGTAATTTCCTGTATGAAGATATTAAAAGACCAGGAGATTAACTGTGATCAAATTTTGTAAATAGGGTAGTATCAATATGTCTGTATCAATGTTATGATTTGTGCTGTGAGAGCTAGCCAATAGAGATAAGAGTACCCACGTGTGTGACCTTATGACATCTTATGACATCAACATTCATTCACAGCATTATCCTCCTTCGTCTCATCCGGCAGAGACTTTCTCGTGGTTGGAGCACAGTAGAGGCTCCTACCACTCGCGCTATATCTTGAGCGATAGCGACGTTCGTGGTACCTCTGCGCATGCGTTACACTGATATCCAGTCGTATCTACAACAATCAGTCGTATTATTTATATTAGATGAAGTATTATGATTAATATTTGTAGTTTGTGTGTAGGAACTTCCATTCTTACTTAATCTTAACGTTCACTGTCGTTATCCAGCGCTTAAGATACACCGTGAGACGTGCAACTTAATAATTTGGAGTTCATTTTCTTTCAGGACAACTGAAGACTTCCCCCGTAAAAGAATGTAGCATCAAATTATTAATCGAAATAGCACAAAGGAAAAATAAATATTTATTATATTAATTTTTAGTATTGACAGAAATCAAGAGTTATGCATAATAATTATCCACGAGGACGGCAGCCATTGGCGTGGCTCAGTCGGTTAAGGTGCTTGCCTACAGGTCTGAAGTTGCGATCGGGTACGGGTTCGATCCCCGCTTGGGCTGATTACCTGGTTGGGTTTTTTCCGAGGTTTTCCCCAACCGTAAGATGAATGCCAGGTAATCTATGGCGACTCCTCGGCCTCATCTTGCTATCACCAACACATCGACGCTAAATAACCTACTAGTTGATACAGCGTCGTTAAATAACCAACTAAAAAAACGACGACGGCGTTAAAGTTTTAGGAAAAAAAAATTCGAAAACTATAAACTTTCCACCGATATGGTATTAGACTCTTTTGTTTTACTCAAGATGACCAAATCTCCAGGATTATTTCACTTCCACTCTGTAAATTGCAGAATTATTTCACTTCCACTCTGTAAATTGCAGGATTATTTCACTTCCACCCTGTATAATTATTAATTAATATATTTCTTCAAAGACTGGATTTTTCTGTATTTATTTCAGTGCAGAATACTTAGCAGCTCCAGACAGTTTGCCAAATAGACTGGTTCTTGAATGCCTCCTGGAACTTCTGACTGACATGAATTCAGTGGGTTCTGTGAACCATAACAACGGCAAATATACACCAAAGGAGCTGTAAGTAGGATTTGAGATTTTTCATGGTGTTGGAATGTTGCGAGGTTTTTCGGCTTTTGGCTTGCGTCTTAGATTCAGAAAAATCTGAAGTGTCACTTATCGTAACGGCTATCTGTCGGGTGCGATCCCGCGTGCTATTTTCCAGGACTCATCCTGATTTTGGCAATGGGTCCAGCAGATAGTTCACCTTTACATTTTTTCCGTGATCGGGAACGACAAACTCGCAGCGGAGAGGAAGTTTGTAGATTCTACCCATACCCACACACCCATGTATATCTTGACCACAACAGAAGTAAACTTTGATTCACTTTGCATGTATATCTGTTGTGTTATGTCAGTGACTGACGTGCTTTATATTCATTTTATTTTGGTTAAAAGTAACGTATGGAATGCACATTAAGAATATACCTGCTTAAGTACTATTATGAGTAATGAGTATAATACTATTTTTACTTAATATCGACTAAGTTATCATTTGCATAGCTTACATCTCATTCAAAATATAATATAGCTCTTGTTATTAAAATAAAAAAAAATTCCTGTAAATAGATAAATAAATAAATAAATAAATACATAAGTACGTAAACAAACAAACAACAAATAAATAAACAAGTAAATACATAAATAAGTAAATGAGTAACAAACTGAATAAGTAAGTAAATAAATCTATAATAACAATAAAACTGCAACCAAAATGTATCTGGTAATTTTCGCTTTAAAAAAAAAAAAAAAAAAAAAAAAAAAAAAAAAAAAAAAAAAAAAAAAAAAACATGGTGTTAACATGTAGGCTATAATTAACTGTCCTGAGAATGAAAATTGTATTTTTGAAATCTTTGTTTGTATGTCTGTTAACGTTTCACGCGATAACGGCTGAACCGATTTCTACGAAAATTGGTATGTAAAATAAGTTAGATCCTACTTAAATTTTATGTTATATTACATTCAAAATACTGTCTCTAAAAGGGGAGTAATGAGAGAGAATGAAGTAAATAAATCGAAATATCTCGCTTATTATTTATTTATTTTATTTTTTTTGGAAATTATTACATAACAAAAGTTGATTTAAAAATGTTTTCGACAAGTTTTATTCTAAGAAAAATTTTCATAGGATCGATATTTAACTAGATTTATATCCGTGCCGTCTAAATCAGGCTGATATAATAAAATGAAACAAATGGCTCTGCGATTATTTAAGGTGGCCTTGTACAACAAGCGGAAAATATTCATTTAACACTTTTTTTAATTTATTGAGTACGCCCGAACGAGTAAAACTCATATTCATGGGCTGTACAAGAACAGATACAAAATAATTTAGCAAGTCATAAAACTACAGTCTGTGAAAAAAATAAATCTTGGCAAGAATAATTATAGAAGGAAAATAAATAAGAACCGTAAGGTATCACTGAAGTTTTAGGGAGAAAGAAGAAAACGTTTGAACCATTAAATAAATAAACCAATCGAGAATTAAAATAAATAATGTTGCAAACGTCACAGAACCATGGAAAAACTGTGTGAAATCGCATCACAATTACATACACCACCAAGAGAAGATGATTACGGTAACGTGATTGAAAACTCAGAAACAAGAGAAAGCACAGGGTCCATATTTACCACCGTCAATGTTAACAATCAGTTATGAATGCGCGTCATTTAATGATAGGGGACATCTTGTCTCAAGCAATCTATTCTATCCTTATAATAGACCAATGAGCAACAAATGAAGCGAAATTTTCTATAACCATCTCCGGGGTTATACTTTGGACCAATATTTGAAAGAAAGGCGTTTGACAGGACTCCCGTGAAGTGGGATTAGCACGGCGCCAGACCTTCATCTAAGACAATATGTACAGAAAAGAACAAAAACGATATTCTAGTGGAGATCAGAACCACAACCTGCAATTTCTACGCAACGTTAAAGCTGTGTGCCTGGACGTTACATGCACTGTCGCCGACTAACAAAATTATTCGAAAAGTACAGTTCTGGAAATGGACCTGAAAAGCTGTTTAAAAAGTAAACTGGATGATAATTAAACACTTACCGGGAACCGGATGAGTGCACCAATAGGACTCCTCACTGGATGTATTCCCATGAAGAAGCACCAATTAAATAAAGGTTTGTATGGGTGAACAGAGACTGCAGATTAGGCAGGCAAGAATTGACAACTTGTCAACACATTGTATTTTACGCGTAGCTTCCAGACATAACAAAATGTTTGACAACACTATAACAGAAGCGAAACAGGTTAGCGACCTTCCATTCAAGGACCTTTACCTTCTTCGAATGCAAGGATTTTGAAATATCACAGCTGAAATTCACAATAAGTCAATAAGTGTGTGCAGAATCAAGAGGCAGATGGATCCATATTTAAAAAAAATAAGTGTGACGAAGGTCACACATACAGTACTTTCTCATTATACATTTTGCACATTGCGTAATAGTAAAGTTCTTTTATTATTTTGCGAGTGGTATTACTGTTTATTTTTAACGTGTAACGTTTATGTGCGAGAAATATGGTGACACTTTATGTTAATATAGTGACCTCATCCAAACGCGTTACGTCACGCAAGCGATATTATTCGTACACAAATGGGGGTGATTAGTAAATGTGGAAAGTATAAAGACAGAAATATTTAATTTAATATAGTTTAATTTATTATAAAATACATAACTGTGTTATTAATTTCCAAATGAACCCGTGTTACAGTTTCATACAACTCGTTGACGTCATATTGATGTGTGAATCATTTCGACTATCAATTGAATTCTTGTCTCGAGACTAGAAACCTGAGGAAGCAATTATAAAATAATTAATGAGAAGGCTCCGCCTTGTTAAATTATTTTAAGTACGGGGATTAGGCTATAAAGACAGAAATGGAAAGAAATATCAAACTTTAATCCCAAACATTCTTACAATTCTAACCATTCACACAATAACAACCACGAACAGCATAAGCGGTTCCCAGTTCACACCTGTGGAATAACGGTTAGCGCGTTTGGCCGCGAAATCAGGTAGCCCGGATTCGATTCCCGCTCGGGGCAAATCACCTGGTTGAGGTTTTTTTCGGGGCTTCCCCTCAACTCAATATGAAATAATGCTGAATAATATCGGTGCTGGACTCAGGACTCATTTCACCCGCAATATCATCTTCATCTCATTTAGACATCCTTTCGTAACGTTTTATTGGTCAAAAGTAGTATGACGTAATAAAAGTGTAATAGTCAATCTAAATCCATTAGGTGTCACGGATAACTTTACTTACGTAGGAAAGTACTTATTAAGCAATTTCTGTTAACATAAGAAAATTTAGTTGTTGAGTCAATAAAAACTTGATAAGTAATATCAATCAAAACTTATTTCCTTAGTGCCTCATATGAACAAGTTACTATCAGTGCAAACCAACATTTGCTTATCAGATAACGTCATATTTTCTTCCTGCAAATCTTCTCTGGTAATCGTGATATAAAATGTATAATAATCCGCTTGTACGAGTAATATACCATACCAGGATTCTAATAAGAAATAGTGACGAATAGTCGGATGATGGCAAAGGAAATTGGAGAACTTTGCGAATACTGCCTTCATTCACTCTTTGTCCAGCACAGTAATTCCACTTCATACTCGCCAACTGTGCTTCTGGCGATATTATTGTAGTGAAAGAAGAGGGCGATTTCTTAGTGCTACGTCCATTATAATGAACTATCACGCTAACCACCGGGTAGGCGCATTCTAACCTACATCAGTTGACAGTGCAAGGTTCGCAGCGTGTCTAGTTTCATGCAGGTGTCCACCTTTACATGTTCCTGAAAACGATCTCTCTCGTCACGTCGCCAACTGTGTTCGGAGAAATATTTTGAATATTATAATAGAATCCAGATCAGACGGATTAATGTTTGTGCTTATAAGTGAAGGAACGAGAGAATCCCGAGAAAAATAGTGACCTTGTCCGCTACAAATGTCATTACGAATTTTTCAAGAGAAAAATCCTAAGCTTCCTGATACTCGAACCCGGACCACCTGTGTGACAGGCTAATGGTCTAGAACACGCAGCCAATGCAGGGACCAACAGGAAACGATTTCCGTTGTCTCCCTTCAACAAAGCGAAGTGTTGCATGATTTTTGATGAAAAAATATCTATTCCAAAATTTATTGTACCTTCAGATTTTACCATAGCTACAGTTCCGTCTTAAAATGAAGGAAATGTAAACAAAGCACATTAGAGTACCGCGACTTCTTATAACTTTAATTTCGAATGACCGGTGTGCCATCTGTTTACAATATTTTTGTGCAATGTTGTAAATCTCTACTTCTTATGAAAAAATAATGTGCACCGAGAGAATAGGAATTAGCCTATTTGAACAAACTTAAAAAGTGTAAAAAATTTCCATATCTGTCCACGGGGGAGCCCCCCCCCTATTTTAATGACAGTTCTTACGAGAACACTCATGCTTACTCATGAACCAGCAATGAGAACAGAGGAAGTTGATAGGGAGATAAGAAAGACATTTTAGAAAACGAGCGCTCTTGTTATGAATATATCCTGTTTGTGTGAAGAAATAAAGGAAATACTAAAATAAATAGTGAACATTAGTCAGTAACTTTCGGATATCTCAGTATTAGTTAGGGGAGAGTCGGGTAGTATCGGACAGTGCGTTTCTTTCATCTACCACTATATGGTAGTACCTGAATGACATTGTTACGTTTCTCTATGCGACATCACAGAAACGTAACCATGTCAATCAGGTACTATCATCGTGTGGTAGATGAAAGAAACTCACTGTCCGATATTATCCGATGTCCGATACTACCCGACTCTCCCCTAATGTTGAATCAATTATCTCTTTGCAAAAAGCAGTGTATTTCAACTATCATTATTTATTATTTATTATGGTGTGTCCATCAAGCAACAGCAATACTGGCCTTTCTGTGGTAGGATGGACGGAGGAAATGAAATGTTGCATCAATTTGACAAACAATTCGGAGTTGATGTAGCGAGTTTCTGAAACTGCAATAATAATGACCGGTGGAGCACCAACAGACAGATCATAATCATGGGAGGAACATATTGACCAGATGCACTGGCACATCGTTGTATTCACTCCTTTTTCGCCGCTCGATATCACACCCACTTCTTTCTCGCCTTTCCTCGCTACGATTTTCTGAGTCTTCTTCTGTACTCTGGAGAAGCCACTTTCGTCCACATTGAAAATTCTCGTGGATTCCAATTTGTATCTTTCACTAATGTTTTCCAGCAGATCGAAGAATTCATAGACACGTTCCTTGTTGAATCCTTTCGCTAGAGCCATGGATGTTTCCTCTGTCTGACTACACTATTTGGGATGTCTCTTCAGATAGGCTGTGCATAATACCATTTCTTCAATGCTTGGTCTTTTTCACGATTGAAATTAAGTGGCAGTCCATTTCTCTGAGCTAACCAAAAGCAAGTTTCCTAAAATCTGTTGGGGTTGATCCAAACATCATTTATTCAAACTTTAGAATGTGATATTCAAGTTCATTTTCAATTTCTGCCGAAAATATTGTGGTTCTTCCTAACGATTTCACATCTCCATTAACAATTACGTTTTTGTTTTTCGCATGTCTCAGTATTGTAGACTTAGGCACATTGTACATTCGGGCACATTCATTTACTCCATGATCGCCATTCATATATGCAGCAACAGCAAGAATTTTGCCATTCTGGAATTAATGTAAAATGCAATTATAATTTGTTACAAAGGAAGAAACTTAAAAACGCCAGAACATGAAATGTGAAAATTATTCCATTAAATTCTAAATGCACAATTTATTGTGTTTATGCTATTTTTGTCACAGTAAGTTTTATTATTTGTAATGAACGTCTGACATGACTATTTAAATTCAGAACTGAATGTGTTTTATTTCCTAAAAATAAAACTTACAGTATTATATTCATATTAAAATGATTAGAAGTTAATAAATTATAATTGCTGATTTAAATTAAGCATGTTTTTCTTCATACGTCACTATAATTTCAAACATATATAATCAAAGTTCCCTACATTGTACCGGTACATTATAGGAAACTGAAGCAGGTACAAAATACGTAACCTCGCCATGTTTTCTTTGTTAAATTCTTGCTGCTTAACGGTTTCTAGCAGAAGTCTGTAACTTAATGAAAATTACATTATATAAGTGTAGTTTTAAATAATATATAGCATTGTGGACTTCCACTTACCTTTCGGAAGTAATTGTTGTAGCCAGGTAGCGCAAAAACTAGATTGAAACTACCTAAAACAAGTTTTTTTACATCACGTCTGCACAACACAACCCACAGGCTTCGTCTCTCATAAAATTGCATATTTGTAGATGTAGTTCACAATGTTTGACGTAGATGACAACACTTATCAAGGAACTAATTTTCAAGACTGTGGTACAATTTAGGCAACGGTACAAATTACGCAACTCTCCCCTAATTTTGTTTCACTTGTGAATTTTATAATAAATAAATCCATTATACAAATGTTTGTTGTTTTATTCACTTACCTTAATAAAATCTTGTAGAGCTTTTATAAGTCTATCACACACTTCTGGAATAATAGTTGAAATCACTTGCTTCGAAATCTTAAAAGTATAGGAATCCCCTGTTGCAAGAAGTCGTAACGTTACAGCAAGACGCTCATTGGCAGGAATGGCTGTCCTGAATGAAGTATCACACGTGCTGATTTTCGGCCCAATCATAGTGAGAAGAGTTTCAAAATCAGCACTGGACATTTGAAAAAAATTATGAAACCCCCTCCACATCTATACTCGAGATTTAACTGGTCTACATTGTCCAATATCAAGTCCTTCATCAGATCACTTCCTCGATATATCTTTCGACTCTGGAGACTAGGACGTACCCAAAATCTACGCTTTCGGAACTTACGGCGATTGGCAGTTAAGATTATTATTAAAGTTGCTGAGGCAAGTAGAATGTCCTCCTCGTCGCATATTTTCACTATAGATGCCGACCGATGCTGACCCATGTGTGGACGTACGAAACATTTTAAACAAAGCCGATTGACTTTGCCACGCGGCAATTCCGATCCCTGCCGATCGGCATAGTGTGGATGCGCCTTTAAGCAATGTATAAGGCAGAACGAATACCATGATTATCAGATTGAAGTAATATCGCCTCTGAATGGTTAACACCAGTGCTGTCATGGTAATTTTTCTCTTGGCCATACGCCCCACCCCTTATTTTCTCCCTTGAAATATATTTTACTCTCCTCTCTCTGTCTCTCCGACTGTCATTTAATGATTTTTTAATACTAAAGAAGAAGTAAAGAAATTATTTTGCTTTACATTTTAATTGTACAACAAGCTTGATTTAAAGAATACACCATGTAGCTCCACTGTAGATGCATACTTGTCTCGATGAATCTTGGAGTGTGTATTTGCAGCACTTTTTGTTTTCAACCTTCATTTTATGTAATTCTGGATTCTAGTACTGCAGAGGTAGACAATTTTTGTTTATGGACATCAAACAAAATACATTAGGAACAGCAAGAGATGATCTCTAAGATCTGTATAGATCTCCGCGTACAAAACTTAGGCACCCATATGCCGTATAGCTCTGTATAGACTATTTTTTTTCCCATACGACTAATTAAAAAAAAATTGTAGGTTCCCATACGATATATGGCCACGTATGGCCTCCATGACAGCACTGGTTAACACTAAAACTCTCCCGCCGGTACGCCATTTGGCAAGTAAAGCAGCTGATGTTGTAGAGGTAGGTGTAATTCCAATTAAATATCAGCAGACTGACTCATATCATCTTACTAGGAGCAAGAAACAAACTGATAAATACGCATTATGTGTAGCCTGCATCTTACTGCATCTCCTATGCTTGCAGATTATACATAACTGCTGTGCAAGCTTTTCTCTCCACTAATGAGGTGCAGCCAGTTCAATTTGGAGGTGAAACAATGAGATCATGGTTACTGCATATTGCGGGCCATTCGGAGAAGAGGCAGTAGATATACAAATCCTGAAATTACGTGCGTTCAACCTCGTTTCACAATGAAATCAACTCAGACAACCTAACGCTTTTTTGTTTCGCATTGAATAAAGTATGAACAACTTATTACGATGCTGAAAAATCAACTTTGAAATTTTTATAGATTAATTTGTGCGTTTTCAGCCGAAAAGTTTGTTATGATACAAAGGACAAGGGATACACGTGCAGGGAGATAAGACTAAATCATTTCCCTAACGAGATTCGAATTCATATGCACAGGATTTGCAGCGAGCAGCGCTACCACAAGGAATACGGAGAAGTTCAAGAAATAAGAATATCGAAGAACATAGAAGTCACGCTCTAAAAATAACGACAGTTACTTTCAGTTCTCACGTAAAAGGTATACGCTTAGATAAATCTGGCACTAATGATTTTATCTTCAATTTTTATCTAAGACACATACGTAATAAACTGTGCCAATCTGATCCTACTATATAGGCATTTATTATATTGATTATAAAAAACACAACTGCGCGAAACATCATTATAATTACAACGCCTCATTTAAACGTTTTCCTCACTAATCCCACATAGGCTATTTTTCTGTTGAGAGCAGAATTTCCTTCCTCCTCTCAAGGGATTTCCCTTGTCGAAGGATGTTTTATAACCCTTCTACTCCCAGGATGTGTCAACCGAGTGGCTCAGTTGGTAGAGTACTTGGCTACGGATTGGAAGGTCCTAGCTTCAATCCCAGGTGGTGACATTTTTCTCCTTGTCGAATTAATATTAGAGGAGAAAAATTCGCTCCGGCGCCGGGGATCGAACCCGGGTTCTTGGTTCTACGTACCAAGCGCTCTCACCATTGAGCTACGCCGAAGTTCAATCCATAGCACCGGATCGAACTCCCCTCCTCCAGTGTTTTTCCCTTTGTGGACTGACTCCAAGCTGGGCATGTATGTTGACATTTTATTAAGTCAACTGCTATTATACAAGGAGCGCACTCATTTGAGTGACTTGGTGTCACCATAGCAGATATATTCTGTAGAGCCAAAAAAAAAAAAAAAATCTTTAGTAAAATCCTTGTCGAAACCTCCAGAACTGCCACGAGGTTCATTCATCCTCCTATCAAATGGAGTACTGGGTCTTTCCCTAGGGTACAAGACGGTCGGAACTTGGTGCCGACTATAGTATGTCATTCTACTGCCGAGGTCATGAGATCTATCTCCATATTCCTCAAGCACCTTCATGGCTTAGGCCTGAATAGGGGATATATTTACCTTTTTTCTTTTTACCCTCAGTATTTATCAAACTATTCTGCACAATAAATATTTTCGTGGTATGGTACGAAGTTTTTGAGTGTTTGCACCGCGTTCTAGAAGTATAAAATATTCTACGTTTCGGAGCTACATTTCGGTTCCATTATCAGGGAAGATGGAGAAAGGACAACGGGCACTTTCTGTTCCTTTCCAATGTTTTCGTTCCAGCAATAAATATTATAACCAACTAATGATTTCTCTCTTAACCCTGTACAAATTCCATTATACTGTTTGGTGACACTGCAATTATTTTGACTTTTCAATCAGTTTAAAACTGGATTTTGCCACGTAGAATGCTTTGAAGTTCAGAAAAATATTCAATAACCATTTTTTGTGAAATACGGGCGAAGTATGCGCTCTGTCTGTTGTGTGCCTGATATCAGTATTTCTAGGTGGTCTGGAATATTTGAAAAATGTGATATGAATTTCGAAGTTTAAAACATTGTACCTAAGCTTAGCAATTAATGTTCTCCCTATAACTCGAAATGTCTGCAGAGTCAATATTTGCCTTACAATCCACATTAGACCGTAAATAATGCAAGTCACTACCGCGGTGAATGCACAGGATTTCCCGTCTACTTGGAACAGATTTTGCGGGAAAGATTACAGCAAAAAGACCGTCAAGTGCACGAAGAGAGTGCGTGCTCTTTCTATGACATAACAAGATGTGACGTAAAAAGGGAAGAGACAAACTTGTTTCAGATTTAATTTTCGCTAACTAGTTTAATATCGCATATGAGAAATGTTATGTTACACTTTCATACAATCCATACAGTTTATTAGTACTTTCTAATTAATTATAGTAAAATCTTTTCTATACGAACCCCATTACGAAATTTCGGTTGATCCGAAAGGGGGCGAGACAGCAATGGAAATTTTAGCCAACCTCGCCAGATTCTGATCATACTTTGTAAAGTTAAGGGAAACGTTAAAAATAGTTTTGAAGGAATAACAACTAATTAGCCATAACACTTTTTAATCGTATCAGGATAAAATATCGCCTGGGATTAATGCGCCCAATGCTGAAAAAAGCGCCCAGTGTCGAGCTGGATGAAGACAAAATCGCCCATTTCAGTTGGTCCTTTGTCATAATACAGGCTACAATTCCTTTTTTTTTTTTTTTTTTTTTCTTCTCCAGCTTTTGTATGTGAGCTAGGTTCCTCAAACATTTTCGAATGTCCTTATCCTGACGGTAGGCCTATGTGTCGATTTTTTTTTATGGTTTTATCGACATGTATGTACATTCGCCTTCTTTTGGTGCCATCCAATCCTAAAACCGCACGGTCGTATCTCAGTCCACATTCTTCAGCCTCCAGTCGCAGGTGGTTCAGGAGTTTATAAAAGTTCGTATTCGCACGAACTGAAGAACTCAGCTTGTTGTTCCACCCTTCGACTGAATTGTTGTTGGTCCTGTAGTTCAGACCGTAACAGTTTCAAAGTCTGATCGGGATATTAGGATTCTGGAGCCACTGATCTACAAAGTAGTTGTAGAAATTAGTTTTTCTTCTGTAAATGTCGAACTTCGAATTTCCAGCCAAGCGTCCTCTACTTCCTCGTATGGTATTAGTGCCAAGGCAGCACACATCCTCATAAGTTGTGTAATGTACCAAATAGAGACCTGCAAAACTGCGCACACAACCGGTTTAGATTCGTCCGGTCGGGAGTTCAACCGGCTACGATGAACATCGGGCCGAATAACTCGGTTGTCGAGCGATTACGCCAGATGTATTGCAGAGTAGACAGAACATCAGGCGCATTTACATCAAAATAACGTTTTTCGAGTACACAACCGGAGTAACAAGGAAATTTACGTTGTCTTATTGAAAAAAAAGTGTTTGCAAGTATTCTTACAGTTCATTCGACACTATAACACATATATTTTCTTTATTATTCTGAACTTGCAGTAACTTTATAAGTACCGTTTATATTTTAAACTTTCAGAGTTTTACTAATGAAAGTTGCTTATAGGTATGTTAAACAATGTTACAGTTTTTCACAGAACAAGACGTGCACAAGGCATGTATATTTTTCTTACCAATAAACGCTATATAGCTTGCGTTTTTCTATACCAGTGTTAAACAGTATACGCCATAACTTCATCATTTGATTACGTCGTAACTCTTTCTCGTCACATATTGACTGAATCTTGTTCGATTTGTATAACCCAATGATCAATATTACATAAGTTCATGTAAGATCGCGAATTATTTAGAACACAAATCTCACACAGAAAGAAATGGTAAGGAGGAAGAAAATACGATCTCCAAATAACACCAGGTACATTTCATCATACAATAACTCTTTAACATTTTCTCAGTAGGCTATACAAACAGAGTAATAATATTGAAGGATATTTATTTTGTTTAATTACAAAAATATGTTTGCTTCAAATAGGAATACAAATAATTTGACACTTTAATACATTTATTTTTGTATTTCGAACTTGCAGTAATTTGACTAGTAACAAATAAATGAACAGTGAACACAGTGACATCGAAGGAAATAGACGATATATATAATGTGAAATATCATAATGTAAACATATTCAAAAATATAATTACAATTCATTATAAAACAAAATAAGAAAGAAGTACATACAGTCCATTATGACGTTTGTACTTTAAACTAAAAAGAAAATGTATAGGTCTACCTCTAAAACAATAGTTGCATACTTTTTAATTATTCTAAGCAGTTTCAATATTATTTATTAAGAAATCAATTTAAAAAGATAAACAGTAATGTTATTTTCAACAATACGATTACTGTGGCACCCAATGGTTGTTGTTCTGTACAAAATAAGTATAATTTACACATTTCTAAACTACGAATAACAAAAGAATAGCAAATCATTCTGTATAGAAAAGATCTACTTCAGAGAAAACAAGTGTCATTCAAAGAACTATTTTATTACACACGTGCTAATATCAACTATTTGATGTTCACAATTATTATTAGGGCCTATTATCATAGACTACATGATCAGAGTTGACTTCTTGTGTTTATGTATTAATAAATCTCTTTTACTAGTCTAAAGTTACGCTCGGTGGAAACACTTATTCATGGAATGCCCAATATTCGTTTCACAAGTGTTGCTAGTGTTTGGTGATCTTTCCATCGATTTAGTATGTAGAAAATGAAATGAGCATAATATATCATGTGAGATATAATAAGTAAATAAATCCAAAATAGAATTACAATTAATCATAAAACATAAAATTAAATAATTATTAACTCTAAATGCATTCCTCCAAAACAGTAACTATTCATATACAGGGTAGACGTGAAATAACCCTGTAGATTGTACGGGGCGATAAGGTTCACTTAAATGAATGGAAAACCTATATTACGTTTAATTCTCTAGTCATAGTAAACATACTAAAAGCATTGGTTGTAGTAGGTTTCAGAAGATATAAAGTTATTTTTGTTTTAGTTTTACTATTGATCGAGTTTACTGTTTTTAAGTATGTCATTATTGTAATATTATAATTCAGTTTTCTAGTGTAAGCAAAAATTACAACCTTGGTAATTTGTGGATACCGAAAGTTTTTTCTTTCTGCAATTTAAGCTTTCCAACGTCTGTAGTTTCACGCTGCATGCTGTTTGTTCCTCTTGATGATCCGCAGCTATATCATCTGGATGGTTCACTGTGATCTTCATTTTATACTTCAGAGCCGTCCACCCACAGAGAGATCAAATCAACTCGAATACACGTTAAACCGAATACTCAGGCAGTACGCAAGTAGATGTACTTCGCATACTGCCTATAAAGCCAGGCGTTCAGTAGCGCTATGCAAGATTGTTCGGCTTTCAACCGGTTTTGCAGGACTCTAGTACCAAACCAGCGTCCCAATTTTTGCGCCAAAGGCTTTGGTTGGAATGGTAGTTACAATCCTGAATTGCACGAGTTGGAAAGTGGATAGACAGGGAAGCTATACATGCAGCCTCAAAATCAATCTTCACCTCTTTAGGTTTCCAGCTGGCCAAAACTTAACTGCAGATGGAAGCTAATTATCACAAGGTTAGTCAATATTTATTTTTTTCCTCTGTTGTTGGCCAATATACTTTTATTGTTTACGTTCACGTCCACGTTACATGATTCAGTGTAAAAGTTATATTGTCATAACTACCATTTTAAAGGTCGCATAATCCAGACTGGGCGCATTTTTCCCTGTGGTCAGTAAATAGGGCGCATTTGTTCATGTTTTAACACTGAAACAGGGCGGGCACTTTTTTATCGGGCGCTAATGTCCCTGATTCATTTTTATTAAGTAAAAAGGTATCCCCGTAACATGCCATGAAGGCACTTGGGGGGGCATGGAGGTAGAGCCCCATGCTTTCCATGACCTCGGCACTAGAATGAGGTGGTGTGGTCGGCACCACGCTCTGACCGCCTTTTACCCCCGGGAAAGTACTACAATTTATTAAATTGTATTACAAATACAACCAACTGAACCAACAAGATCATTTAAAACAGAGATTTTTTGGCCTCATCTTCAAATGTCTTCCATGCTTTTCTATCCAGTGTCATGTCTTCCATTTTCTTCGACTTGCTGAAGATCCCGTTACTTTGACTCTCCAATGAAGTCTTTATCTACCCAAAGGTCTTTTGCCGTCTGGAAGTTCAAGCAGTGCTTGTTGCAATAAACCTTCGTTACCTGGAATATGTCCGATCTATGTAATCTTTAATCAAATCAAAATGTTACTGTTACCGGCATTATAAGTTGCCCTGATATCTTTGTTCATTCGAATTTGCCTTATGTTGATTTCATTAATTGCCACTAAAAATGTTTTACAGTATTTCAATGCACGGTAGCTTTTCGTTCAGTGCCCATTTGCTGCACTTCAGAGAAGAGCAGACAAGTACTCCATAATTGTTCTGTAAATCTGAATTACATATTTCTAGAGGGAAATTTGGAACTTAATAAATAACACATTGGCAATTAGCTAAAATGATTTATTTCCGTTTGTAATTGTAGTTTTTATTTATCCCTGTTATAAATTTAATTCGATAATTATTTTATCACATTCAAATAATTAAATTTGTTCTGCGTGTCAGTTTACCTACCGTATGTCCATATTATAGATTCGACATTGTTGCCACACCAACAACAAATGTATGAATTAAGGTTGATCCTAAATAGTTATAATAATTATCTTCTTTCTCTACCATGATGTAAATAAAGTTGTGCTGCTGTGTTAGATACGCATTTGAAACACAATAAACAATCATAAGACAAAACAGTCATTCCGGGCAAACTGGGAATTCCAATGGAAAAATCTTTTTCAGAAATATTTGTTTATTAGTGTAATACATAGATAAGGCTCTAAATTTAAATATTCTAATGTTTTATTTTCAAAAGGAAAATATTTTACAAGTTTTATGGGCATTGAATCTAAGTGGTATTGTCTGGGTAATAGCCCAGATCACATATATAACAGATTGATCATCCCTATGTTAAAATCGGTAGCACTTTGAAGAGAACAACCGCCAGGATCGCAACCGTCCGCTGTAAACGAACACGAGATCACAGTACAGTCGCTAATGCAATTCAAATGGGAGTTATGACGTGACTCCTTATGTAACAACTAGATGGCAGTATAGTAAACCTGACAAAAGTTGTTACCATAAGGCCGAGCAATCTGGGTATATATGATCTAGGGTAATTGGTACTGTTTTGTTTCTCTAAAGTTTGCAGCACTTACTCATGAAGAAATCAGCTGTTAATGTATGTTTTTTAAGGAGCTATTGTTGAGAAAATATTTTGAGAGTCTGCACAGAGCTCCAGGATCAAGGAACTTTTTACGCAGTATTATATTTTTTTCTTGCCATTTATTTCCTATAGTTTGGGTTAATAACAATAAATTATTCTTACATTTCAAGTGAATATTTTGACTTAGAAATGTCACAATTGTTTTGAAACTGGAAAAATGAAAAACATTAGGGCCTATCTCACCTGTAACATTCGTGACAAAATGTCTGTAACATCCGTGACATGGAAGAAACAGCTATAAAATATTTACCGATTATGTTGGGTAAACTAATTGGATGCCATGAGATCTGCCTAGCTTTCACATGGACACTATGAGAATGAATCTCTTTTTACTTGAGGCAGAAACCTGAGTTCACACATCTTGTAACATCTGTGACGGAACCTTTTCTTTATATTCTGCAATAATAATAAATTTTATTCAGCAACCTTTTTTCTGCAAAATGATACTGATCTTCTAAATTCATTCTAATAATAAAAGTTGACAAGAGTCATTTCATTTTCAATATAATATAGAGTTTGAAAATTCTAAAAATGTAACATCCATGACAACTGAAATGGCTGAAAAATAAAAGAACAATGACAAATTATCTAGAATTCATATGCTGCTCTGAACGTTAAATGTTATTGGGTAAGTAAATGTCGTGCAACTCTATAATTTCGTTTCACTTTACCTCTGTTTTTATACGAGAATTAAGACATGTGGAGATATTTATAAACATGTTGCATTACTTAATGCAGTATGGACAGTGAAATTAAATAAAAGGAAATAAACCTATCTGGCAAGAGAGAGAACTGTTCATTCATCTTGACACACTTCGAGAGAAGCTTAAGTGACGTAAAAATCCCCTCCATAACAACATGATTACTGAAACTTGAAAGGCTTTGTTGTTTCACGTCACATACCAAACAATTCCACTGGTCATGCATCCATCATGTTCACTCCATTTTCACTATCCATAATTATATTAAGGAACTGAGTATTGACTTACAACAGGTTGATACGTCATGAGACCCAAAATGTGCATAAATCGTGGGGAATCGCGGAGGAGCATTTAAGACAAAAATTAATTTTGTAACTCACAAGCAAACGTTCTGATGGGGGCAGATAAAAAAGTCAAATTTTTTTCTTCCACCATGTTAATAATGCCAAAAGAAGTACTTATACAAATTTTGGCCACTCGATCGCAATTACGAGGCCGTCCAGAAAATGATTTTCCCTGGGGCCGTTTATAGAAAAAAACACAATTGCATGGAAATATTTATTGAAACAGATACAGCACTTGTTGCGCTATTTGTCAACATATCCCCCACTGGAATTGAGACATTTGTCATACCATGGAATCAATTTTTGTGTTGTAGAAGTCAGCCGCCTCAGGTCGGAACCAGCGTTTGACTGCGTCTGCATCTCTCTCTGTCATGAGAAATGTCTCAATTCCGATGGAAAATGTGTTGAAAAATAGCTCAACAATAGCTGTGTCCGTTCTAATAAATTTGTCCAATGAAATTGTGTTTTTTTTTCTGTTAGCGTCCCTGGCGAACTTATTTTTTTACGGCTCTCGTAATTGCGGTCGAGTGGCCAAACTTTGTATAAGCACTTCTTTTGGCATTATTAACATGGTGGAAGAAAAAAAATAACTTTTTTATCTGCCCCCATCAGAACGTTTGCTTGTCAGTTTATTTTATGAAGGAGTTATAATAGGATCTCAGTAGTCCACCTATCTGTACCATTACACGAAGCATGTTTGATGCCTTATAAAAGCAGGGACAAATTTATTGTTCACTCTAAATCAGTGGTCGTCAGCACTTACTGAAATGGGTAAAGGGTAAGCGGAGCCGTCCCGTGTACCCCGTCGTGCAGCAGGAGGAGGTAGAGAGCATACCCGCTAGCAGCTACGAGTGCACCATAGTGCAGTGTGTTCTCCGCGGTAAGAGACGCTAGCCCCAGGGTGCTCTGTGCTGATGACCGCTGCTCTAAATCGATTCTGACTACTTTTTTAAATTTATTTCATACAAGGTATAAAATCAATGGATTCTAAAGGCTTTTCCTTGTCGCCTCAACCATATTTCTCTTTCCTTTGCTGTTATTTTAAATTCGGCATAGGGTAAAGTAGGGTCTGTTGGACAGTTTACCCTAGTTGTTGCACTGAACATGGCATTGTCTTTGATGTATTCTCTTCTCAGTCTTCCTCTTCCTTTCTTGCCAAGTATTTTTCTCTTCAATATATTAATTGAAATGTATTACTTAATATATAGAAACAACTTTCTAGTGTTCAATTGAAACTAAGTTGGTAAATTACCTTGATTTCAATTTAACACTAGAAACTTATTTCTATAACCAAATTTTAAGTTATATAAAGCGATAAAATTGAGTAATCAAGATGTATAAAATGTATTATTTCTGCTTGCATGACCAGTGAATTTTATTTTTCTTTTGTCTGATTCCTTCATTCCGCCAGATCCAAAGTTTCACAGCTTCCGGATGATTCTTTTCTTGTTTCCAATTTGCCAACTTTCGCTTCCGTATAATTTATACATTGCAGATAAAAATGTTGATTAATTTTTTTCCCTTTTTTGAGAAGATTATAGCTATGGAAGCAGGTTAATTACTGTTATTTTATTAATGAAGGCTTGTTCAGCTAAAATAATTATTATTTTAATTTCAACCGTACTCATTATTATTATTATTATTATTATTACTATTATCATTATTATTATTATTATTATTATTTGTAACATAAGTAACGTAGACCTATAATTAAATTAAGGTTCGGTATTAATTTTCATAAGTTATACATTGAAGTAAATGCAAACACATAATAATACTTCCATATACAGACATAAAGAAACGTCAACGGAATTCAGGACACCCATTTTCACGTCACTTAATAATAATAATAATAATAATAATAATAATAATAATAATAATAATAATGATAGTCTTACCTTGAAGACTTCGATCATGTAGTGTATTAAAATTGTTGGTAAATTTTTACAATAGCGTTACCAAAGGAAAGCCGACAAAAAAAGGGGACATTCTTAGACAATTTTGAGTATATGCAAGGTATACCAAAAACCTAAACTAACTTAACCGTCACTGATTCGTATATGCAAGCATAACAAAAGCCTAAAATAACATAACCTGTCACAGATTCGTATATGCAAGACATAGCCTCAACTAAACTAACATAACCTCTCAAGATTCGTATATACTAGGCATAACAAAAGCCTAAACGAACCTAGCCTAACCTGTTACAGATTCATATATGCAAAGCATACCAAAAGTCTGAAGTAACCTAACCTAACCTCTCACAGATTCGTACATGCACGGCATAAAAAAGGATCATATCGTGACATTAACACTTATAATATAAAAAATTGAGTGTGCACTAGCGCACAACTTTCGTAATGACACTTAAATGTTGGGATGACTAAAGAAAGAGCTGTAAAACAGTTCAAGGTGTATAAGCGGAGTACGAAGGGAAGTATCTATTTGCTAGTTTGTCAAAATAAGTTTAAACTGAAGAATTTGCTATAGTAGAAGAATATCATGTAATTGAAGGCTGAGAGTGTTTACATCCTACATGTAAAAGTTCTGAATCAAAGTTTTACCTAACTATTTAAATGAAAACATAAAACTGTCAGCCTTCACTCACTTTTACGGTAAGCCTACCTGATAATTAGCGTTGATGGAATTGGTGACAGCGAGATGGTATTTGGCGAGATAGAGCAGAAGATTCACCATGAAATTGGCTGACATTCTCTTCACAGTTAGGGAAAAGCTTGACTAAGTAATGCACCCAAGCGGATATTGAACCCACGTTCGAGCGCAGATTCGGATCTGCTGGTAAACCTGTAGCCTGTAGCTTCGAACTTCTGTATCATATTGACAGATAGGGTAGGGAATTCCTCACAAGTAAGTATTCAACGAGAGCACAACACACAGTTCGATTTGCCAGCAGTGACAGCAACTAGGAAGGTTATTTAGCCTAATTACCAAATAAACGGAGGAATGGCTTAGATTATGAAATGTCATATTTTGCCTGTCTATATTTAGGAGTGTTCTGCATGGCAACAGTCTCTGACTGACCGAAGTTTGATTCTTAGAAGATGACTAAGGAAGACGTGTACACGTACATGCGTATCGCATGACTTGTTCCCTTCTCGAAAACCATCCTAAAATTGACCAATATTGTGCTAAATTAAATGAAAGCGGGGAATTTTCCGTTCTCTGCCTGCGGCTGAGGAAAGTACGCAAAGTGATTTAGCGTTACGTGTCGAGTTAAAACCAAATGGAGGGGAGCAGTGATTTGCAATCCTGCGTCGTGAACATGGCTCCAGGCTCGATCCTTAATTTGACACTCCGAGATAATAGCACCGTTAACCCTCGACACTTACCTGAGATGTCTTCTGACTCCACACCACATTGTATTGTTAACCAGCTAAAAACACCCGGCATTGCCCGGGTTTTCCTTTTTCCTTCTGACTTAAGAAGATCTCGGCAATTCAAGTATAGAAAACCAAAACGAATTACTGTCTTTACTAAGCTTTCCTCGTCCCTAAAGATGAATCTTTACATAGCGTCACTTACATGAATTAATGACCTTCTTAGCCAAAACGCCTGCCAAGATTAACACAGTTTAAAAGAACTGAAGATCAGGCAACATGTGCCTTACTGTTTTTTTGTTTTTAATTAGCTTTGTCTTGTAGTTTAGCAAACAAAAACGTTCCCTCAGTCCCTTTACATCCGTTTAGCATAGACTTAATGTTCTACATTGATCTAAAGCTGTGCTGACACAAATTTAATGTAATTCTCTGTTTATGTGTGCTTTCGCTTGACGTTTAAAGACAGTTGACGATAAATAGGCAATTCGCTTGTTCTCAGTCTGTACCCCTTGGGGTATTATGGTGAGTTAAAATTTACCTCTTTATCGGTCGTACCAAAGAATCAATATGTAAATAAAAAAATATATATATAATAGGATTGGAGAATTTTGTATCCCTTGTCCGCTTTTACGCCCGCTTATACGAGTATCATACCCAGTTTCTTAAATATGACTTGAAAAATGACGTCTTATAAATATACAGTATAACACTGTAGATTAATTCTGTCATTTTTATTTTATGTACAGAATACAGTATAATCTCGCAACAAATCATTTTTGGACTTGAAGAATAATATTTTGAGAGAAGCGTATTTTAAAAATTAACAGATTGCTCTTTCCAGTAGGCGTAACATACAGCATATAGGTCTACTACTAAGATAAGTTGAGAGAGTTAATGAGAGAACAGTGTACTTCAATAGAATAACATAATCATTCGAAGTCCATAATTCAGTAACATCCTCTCGTTTCTCATGTAAACAATAAATTTTTACGGCAAATGTTATAGGCTACCGTCATAGTCTAGGAGTGATGAGTGGGAGATTGCGTCCGAATTTCGCTTGTGCTAATTACCTTGTTCGGTTTATTCTCAACTATAAACCGAATGTCAAGTAGTCCCACTACGAATTTTCGGACTCATCTCACCAATTACCATTCCATTATCACCAATCTCACCGACACTAGACAGCCTCATAGTTGATAGAGCATCGTTAAATAACAGAGTCAAATATTGGTGTTATATTAATTACAAATAATAAATGAATGAATGAATAAATAAGTGAATGAATAAATAAATAAATAAATAAATAAATAAAGTCGCGAGAATCGAATTGTAGCGAAAGACGTGAAAACATTAAAACTCCACATTTTTTTGGCAGAATTTTATTGTATTTTTTTATGTAACATTTTCAGCTTGTGGTAAACCATATACAATAGATGTGAGATAAATAAAGTACGATACATACCATATACTTGTAATTCTAACTATCTAATATTCTTTGGAACACAACATCTTCAGGGGTATTTAATATTGCCGTATTTAAAAATTGTACGATAAGTAGCCTATTAATTTTGATAAATTACATAATCTCCATATTCGGTGATGTCTGACTTTACAAACTTATTTTTCGCTCTAAATAAATTGTAAGGGCTTGATTTTTGTTTGTTATTAGCAATAAATGCAGAACGTGACGGAGAAATGCACCAGGAAGCACCTATATGCTGGTTGTATCATAAATGTGACTGATTTATGATAGTAAAATTGTCGCGAATTTTAACAAAAATTGATTGTTTCTGCAAAAAAAAAAAATCTCCATTTTTACAATAAACAAAACGAAAAAAGAGCGCTTTTAAAGTTATTTTAAACAAGCAGTTACAGTTTTGAAGATGTTAACTGCAAAATAATAGAGAGACACATTATTTGGGAATTTTATTATCCGCTGAGGATCTACAGGATCATTGTTGACTGAGTTTTTTTCTAAGTATAAAGCTGAATTAAGTAACAATCGGGCCGATTTAAGAATTGTACAATTATTATTATTATTATTATTATTATTATTATTATTATTATTATTATTATTATCCTGGTTGAGTGTTAGACTCCTGGTTGAGTGTTAGAGAAGGCCGTATGGCCTTAACTCTGCCAGGTTAAATAAATCATTATTATTATTATTATTATTATTATTATTATTATTATTATTATTTCTGTTGCTATTATTATTATCATTATTATTATTATTATTATTATTATTATTATTATTATTATTATTATTATTATTAACAGCTTTATTTCGCCATGACTATTGAAAAATACAATGATGTTAGGCCAATAGGATTATTGACTATTGCTGATTAAGACTGCGTATGAGTGTATGACATTACATGGTGAAAAAAATCACGAAATTTTCTCGAAATTTCTGTCACATTTTAAATTATAAGTGCGATATTTTATTCATTTTTCACGAAAATTTTGAACAATTGTCACCAATACAACCTGGACCTTATATTTCAAACAGTGTTTTGAAAACGGCTACGTTACAGTTTTAATTTCCATAACGTTGTTCTATTTGTTTAAATAATTTGTTAATGTCTTCATAAACTTAGGAATTATAAGGTTTGTTCCAACAAGCAATTCAGAATGCGTTATGAGCTAATACCGAACGTCTTTCGACGCATGCGCCAATTATGTACGATGTCAGAACTAGTTCGGGATTTTACGTTGTTGGAACATTTCTTGAACTGTTCTTTCAAGGCCTTCGGAGTTTCTTCTTATATTAAAATTATATTCATCTTCCGAACTTAATTCGTCATAAAATATATCGCTATCACCTTTCAAATCACTCATGATGGACCTTTTTTTTATTTTAACCCACCTAGTCTCAAAGCAATTTAACCATATCAGACTAAACCATCTGCGCATGCGTCAACACTTCAGGATTCCCAGTTTTGCTCTTAATCGAGAACCAATTTCACTCGTTTCGAACGAATTCTGAAGCACGTTGGAACAGGGAACTGGGAGTTCAGTATCGGTTCGGAACCGGTTCTATTATTGTTGGAACACATATTCGGCTACTGCGCATGAGCAGACAGTTCAGAATCGATTCCGAATCGTGCTGGAACAAACATTGTTACCGCATACGTTGAACCGCGTATTTCTAGTCACCATGGTAAATGTCCGCAACGCCTGTCTTTCACAAATGATTTCCGTTGTATTTTTCGTTGCATTTCGTAAGGGTTTACCCTATGGCTGTCGCATAAGATCTTTTTATATCATTAACAACTTCATCTTTAAGCTTCACCATACTAGACCCAATAACAACTAACCTACGTAATAGTTAATTCTCGTCACACGTATGATTTAATGGTCTTATCTGACATGTAGCCTATTTATATTCATAATAACTAAGTCATTAACAGCGGTAACCTTGTCAGAATATGCAATCCATGATCTTGACTTTGAATACTGTCTAGGACTGGTATATCTATGTTGGCTACGGGATATGCTGTTACATGTTAATCCTAGGTCACAGAAACTTCAACGTTCATCCGTTTGCAATTCAGTTAAAAATAATTCATAGACGAGAATATTGAGCAGGCATCCATAAATGGTTTACAATGACGGCGGACCTGAAATCAAATCCTGACGATAACGGAGTTGTATTTTTGATGCATAGAGCCAAGGTTGTGGGTTTTTTTCTCGGGCTTTCTCGTTTCTTTCTCTTCAGTCCATCAACACTCTTCACAATTTCGCTTTCATTATCATCTCCGTCTCCTAAAACATTGTACCACCTGCGTTGTGCGGCGCTGAATCGGCCGTCCACCGTGATTGGTATTCCTCGCGGTTTATTCAAACATTGGTAGATGGCTATGGTGACGCATTATAGACTAGTAGATCTTCAGGAAGGACCCGGAGTCACCATGGATCTCATTCATGACGACTCAGATAGGTCTATGAGGTACGACAGACCACTACTAGGGATATAATGTTCAGGACTTGGTTGAAGAGGAATGCGTGGTGCGGCGGTTAGCTGTGCAGCACAATCGCCACGCAACTTACTCCATAACGATACACAAAAAGCCTGCTTTGGCTGAAGTGCCTAGAGATGTTTCATGTCCTTCCCGATAATTACCAATGCCAATATATAGAGTGGTCCACATAAAGTGTTACAAGTTAATATCTCTTAAATGAATAGATAAAACCGAATGCTTTGTCTTTTAAATTTTATTTGGGAAAGGGTTCTTCCAAACTGTAATATAGGCAATATTTCCCCGGGGCCCCTTTAGGGGGTGTCGGGGTGCATCTTCAGATTTTTAAATGAAACCACGGAATTTTTTTAAAATGTTTTTATTCCCCTCAATAAACTAAGCAACTTTTATTTAAACATTTTTAAAATAAATTGTTGAGCAGTAGTAGAAAAGATTACAAAATGAAGAAGGAAATCAATAAATACCAAGGTATTTACTTTACATTATGTCATTAAGTGCTCAAAGTAGCCTCCATTAACATCTAAGCACTTCGTGATTCTTGAGAAGAGATTTTCTCTAACTTTTAACAACATACAGGGACTAATAGTGCTACAAGCTTCACTTATTCGACGTTTCATATCCTGTTTTGTTGTAGGTGTGTAAACATGACTTTTTGTTTTATGTACTCCCAAAAGAAATAGTCCAATGGTGTTATATCGGGTGAGCTAGGTGGCCATGCAACAGATCCAGCACATCCAATCCACCTGTCACCAAATTTCTCATTTAATAATTAACGTGTACGTATTGCAAAATGTGGTGGTACGCTATCCTGCTGATACCACATTTCTCTTCTCGAATTCAAGGTCTTGATGCATACACATATGAGGGGAGGTAATTCATGTTAAGGAAATGGCAATATGAGTCAGCAATAACTGTACCTTCAAAGAAATAAGGACCGATAACAAAGTTGCCAAGGATTCCACACCAAACATCCAGTGACCAACGAAGCTGAAAAGGACAATTCTCATTCAGGTGTCCAATAATGCATATTATGTCTATTAACATATCCAGTATTAGGGAATGTCGCTTCAACTGAAAACAATGTTTGCCAAGAACGAAACATTCTCTGCAATAGCATTACGTAGACACAAAAAAGAACTCGAAGCTGAAAATCTCTTTGTGTGAGGTCTTGATGCATACACATATGATAAGGATGGTAATGGTGATGCTTCAGTATCCGTTGCACTGAAGTGCGGCTAATCCCACTGTCTTTGGCCAATTCACGTTGGCTTATCTGTGGATTTACTTCTACAGCGGCAAGAATATTGATAGCATTTTCATCATTCACTTTTGATTTCACCTTCAAGCGATTCTTGTTCTTTACACTTCCATTGTTACGCAGCCGTGTTTCCAGTCGTTTGAACCACATATGAGACATTTGCATCTCATATCTTTCATTGAACACTATCACTGAAATTCTGTAGTTTCTCCTGCATTCACCTAGCACTAACATCATTTTTACTTCCACATCATAAACTGCCATTTTCTGAATCTAGAAGAGCCACACTAAACAATCAATATTTGAGAGTTAAGGTGTCTTTGAAACCATAATACTGAAATAAATGGAACTGAATTTCTTTAGAAAAGATTTACTATTTGTTTAGATGTTAATTAAGATTATTTTGAATAATAAATCCTAGGACTCGCGTTACGGAATCCGCGCTGGTTCGAGTCCTCATGGAGAAAGAAATTTTCTCATGAAATTTCGGCAGTGTGTGGGATCGGTGCCCACCCAGCATCGTGATGCACTTGGAGAGCTACTATAGGTAGCGAAAATCCGGTTCCGCAAACCAGCTATAACAGCTGGAGGGATCATCGTGCTAACCACACGATACCTCCATTCTGGTTGAATGAGCGTCCACCTCTGCTTCGACATGTGGACGTGAGGTTAGCAGCCGGCTGGTCGGTCTTGGCCCTGCAAAGGGCTGTAGCGCCATGAATTTACTTTACTTGAGTAATTAAGAAAATTATGTAAAGTTATAGCATGGTTTATTATTTATCTGTATCGGATGTCTCGTTTCAAACACCCTATACCATTTCAGGATTTCAGTAGGCCTATAGAAAGAAATATTTTAAACAAAAGTTGCTTAATTTGTTTAGGAAATCAAAACATCTAAAAGTTATATCATCGTTCCATTTAAAATTCTGAAGTTACTCCTCCAGAACCCCATTATGGGGCACGCTGAAATGTCGTCCACGAAACTATCATGAAGGCCCCTTCCTCCGAAAACTGTAGGAAAAGTCAGCATTTAGTTATATTGATCAATGTAAGAGATATTAACTTGTAACACTTTATGTGGGCCACATAACTGTGAAAAATAAGTGGCCGATTTGAATGAGTTTCGTTAAAAAGTGTGCATCTTATTATTGCGTACGTCTTCTGGCACCAAATAGTATCATCATCAAGATCTCAATTCGGCTTAGATGCATTATAGGTACCGCCAGCCTATTTGATAATATCGAGTCATATTCTTATCTGGAAATCTGTAGTATATTATCGATTGTTATTCTATTATAGCCAACTTAATAAAATTAATTCATTTTTATATATTTCAATAATACGGAACATCACTGACTTCTCCAAACTTTTTCATTATTCATTATACTTTTTACGCAAATATTTTCCCTGGACCTTGTAGTGTTGAAATACCCTCCATGGTGATATCACAGTCTAGTATAGACAGTCACGAAGCTCAATACGTAGTAAATATGCATCTATAGATTGTTGCTAACCACCAGAATCGCTAGTATCGCCTCATTACAGACAATACGAATTAGTACCGGCACAGTCTATTGTTCCTAGCACCCTCACAACTCAAGCTTCGTGACTGTATATACTAGACTGTGTTGATATGTAAACCAAAAAACTTTGTACATCTTGATTACACAACTTTTAACACTGTATCACTTCGAAATATGTATAAGAACTTTCTTGTGTTAAATTTTAACCGAAAATGACCAAAAATAGGTCGAAACATGTTAACAAGGTACGTTAAAATTTAACACAAAAAAGTTCTTATCATACATATTCCGAAAAAAACTTTGGTTCTCAATTATGTAAACAATAGGTGTCGATAATTTCATTTATCGAACTGCTACTTCCGTTGACCTTTTTTAGAAGATATATTAACTGACGATACCTATAATGCATCTGTTCCCTCAATTCTTTCATTTTCCGAATTCAGAGAACATGGGCATATCATAGACATAAAAATATTATTGAGAACATCTTGTTTTATTTCGATTTCGTTAATTAAACTGCTTCCATAATACAGGGACTAACAAAATATACCATCAATAAAATTGAAACCATAGTAATCATGACCATTGTGTTTCTGTATAAGACAAATGAAATATTACATAAATTATGCTGCTGAATTAGCCATGAAAAAAGTCAATAAGTATGCTCATCTTTTAGACAATTATATTATCTTTGTCCCCTTTGCTGTGGAGACCTTCGGTCCTTGGAGTCATGACGCTAAAGTTTTGGTATCTCAAATCGGCAAAATTTTGATCTCCATTACCGGTGATCGTCGTTGCACTACTTATTTGCGTCAACGTTTAAGTATTGCAATTCAACGCGGAAATGCAATGAACGTTTTGGGTACCCTTCCCGAGTCCACCCCTTTGGATGAACTCTTTTTCTTGTAAAATTTAATTAGTATAGATAGATAGATATTTTTAGAAGTATTTTTTTTTTCATTACAAGATAATATTTTATACAAAAAATTATATTTAGATGTTCTATCTTATTTTTGTGTCAAATGTACAAGTATTATTTTATTTTATGTCCGATCTTTAGGATGTCTTATTATGTGTGAAATATTTAGATACCGCTTACATAAAAAATAAGTTCTTTCAGACATATTAAGAAACTAAAGGGAGCCATTTAAGGTGAAAAGGTACTGCCTATCTTGACAGTATAAATGTCATGAAGTTTGGGTGCACGTTACTAAAAAAAACTGTTACAGATATCTAAACAAGATTTTCACACAACGTTTTTACAATCTTTATACGTACTATAAATTGAAGAATGTTAACAGGTGTTCAGATATAATTTTTTTTCAATTCTGCAATTTTTAATTTTTTGTGCTAAAATTTAACATCAATATATATATATATATATATATATATATATATATATATATATATATTCATGAATATCGTAGCAAAATCCACACAGCTATTTTAACCTTATGGGTCTGGTTCATACACAAAAATTTGCACTTATTTTTACAAATAGTTAAAAAAAATGCACCAGATTATAAAATAATGTAAAACCGAGAAAAAATGATTCCGGTGATTTTTTTAAACGGTTCATTTAAAATAATTGAAAAATTTTGTGTGCATTAACCAGATCCAAAAGACTAAAATTAGCTATGGGTTTTGTTATGACAACCATGGAAATATTAAAAAAATATTGATATTAAATTTTTGTTAAAAAATTGTGGAATTTAAAATATATATATATTAGTAGGTATTATTGAAGATAAAGATTGTAAAAACATTCCCTGAAAATCTTGTTCATATATCTGTAATAGTTTTTGAGTAACGTGCACCCAAACTTCATGAAATTAACATTGGCGAGATAGGCAGTACATTCTTACTACAGTCTAGTATATACAGAGACGAAGTTTGAGTTGTTGAGGGTACTAGGAACAATAATCTGTGCCGGTACTATTTCGCATTATCTGTGATGAGGCGATAGTGGCGATCCTAGTGATTAGCAACTATCTATGGGTGCATATTTCCTACGTATTGAGCTTCGTGACTGTATATACTAGACTGTATTCTTACCTTAAACATGTTCTCAATGACGATATAACTCATACCAAAATAACAGCAAAAGCATTCCTTTCTAACCACAAGATTTGACTTGTCTGATCTTTTTGTCCAAAATCCCCTCATTGAATTTTAATTGCAGTTATACGTTACTTTTGAAAAATTCCGTATAGGTTGTAAAGTTCATTACCGTATACCGAAATTGCATAAAAATTTTGAGATCCTTAATCTTGCCATCATTAGGCTATATTGCAAGGCCTTAAGTTGAGACATCATGGGACAAGCATGCTGCATTCAGGACACACCCACTTTCTATATGGGAGAGGATATAGGACTACCCCTACTTTTCTCGCCAGAACGCAGACTATGTTCACTTATTTTCTAGCCACACCTACTTTCAATCAGTAGGCCTACTGTATATTGAAAATAGTACAACTCAAATGTACATTAATTGCATACTCTTGAGACTAGATTGCAAATTGTTGTTGTGCAAATGTATACAGCGGAAGTGGTTGATTCGTAATCTTTGCACCTGAGACTCCGTCTCGTTTATCTCCATCTGTTTCCTTTCGTGCTACGTAACACAAATCGAGGTCGGAAAACCCTACAAAGTCACTCTGAAGTAGGAGGAAGCCCAAGCAGAACTCAGGGTTGGGAAACGGAGGAAGTCGGTCGGCTTTGACGCTCGATGAAGTAGCAGAACAGTAAAAACCGCATCACTAAGAGCCTTGACGTCACAAGTCCCTTCTTTCGCTCGCAGATGACGAAGAGATGGTTTCCAATACTCAGATACAAGTGAAACACATGAAGAGGGAAAGTCCCTGAACTGGTCATAGGTGGGGAGGGGTAGGTGGGGATAATGTATCATAGAGAACGTCAATTTATGAAACCCGTTTAGTGACCTTCCGTAGTGAGCCTTTATTAGCGAAGTCTGCTTCGGAACTGCAGGCATTTGCAGGTCAGCATTTGATCTTCTTGCTGGACGGTACATGGTCACGTCACCGACCGTAGCAGCAAATATCAGCAGCAACAGCTAACACATCTTAGATGTTCACACATCTTTAAGGAAACAAATTTTTTTCTTCATTTCGAAAGCACACTCAGTAGCTAATCAGAACGTTGACCTGCAACTAAAATCCTTCAAAATGCCAGCTTCCGCAGACGTTATCACTTTGTCACAACCTCTAGAGAACCTGAACGGCAAGCACGACATCTCAGCGTCGTCGTCATATGAAGACGTGACAGTTGACGACGATGTTCACGTACCTGCACCATCTTCGGGCTACTCCACCGATAAGAAGTCACCAAAGAGTGTCCCTTGGTTCGCGAGTCTTCCCGACAAACAACGACATTCTCAGTTCCTGAAGGAGGCTATCGAACTCATGTTGGAAAAGGCTGTCTTCCAGGCAACTAACAGAAGTAATCGCGTTGTGGAATGGAAGGCGCCGGAGGAACTCCAGAAACTATTGGACCTGGACCTGTCTTCTGATCCAGTCAGCCATGACAGGTTGCTGCAGCTCATTAAGGACACCATTCAATACAGTGTTAAAACTGGACATCCTTACTTTGTTAATCAACTGTTCTCCAGGTAGGATTTTGTTAATGCTTTTATCTAAGTAGTGAAATAATACTAATACAACAGCAATTGATGAAGAAGTGTCAAGGTGAAATTGTCGTATTATTCTATTGGAATCCTATTTGACTTTGATATCGGTGTGCAATAAATTATGAACTTTAATTCATTCGTCACATGAAAAATATGTTTAATCTATTTATTGTCACTTATGCTTATTAGTTGTAAGAAGCATAACAATAATAATAATAATAATAATAATAATAATAATAATAATAATAATAATAATTTTGAGACAGTAACAACAAATTCTATGATCCATTTAAATTTCTTGTAACGATAATATAGTATCCAAAAACAAAAGTCTCGATTTTTTATTCATATCATTAAATTCCTCTAAAGAAACTTAGCATTAATCGAAAATTTAAACATATTTAAAAATTACGTTTAATTCATTGTTATAAATATGTAGCTTCAATAAAAACAATAATAAATTTCTGTCCGACATAGAAGCAAAAACATTATATATAATGTCGTTTATATATTATAACCAAATTTTAAAATAAAGACAAAAGAACGTCAATGAATTTGACAAACAGAATAAAATTACAGGTTACATTAACGAAAACAAAATGGTATCTTTTACACCAGGGGTTCTTAAACTGTGTGTTTCGATGCCCTGGTGCGTCATCGGTCTTTATGTGGGGCGTCGCGGCTATAGGGGGGGGGGCAGTAAAATCTACGAGTATAATGTACGTATAATGAAGTGCAACATGCAAATTTTCAGTACGTGTATATATTTATTTTGTTCTAATGTTGTATCATTAAATTTAAAAGAATACAAGATAGTAATATAAAATAGGCCTACTATTTTCTTTTAAAAAAATATCACCAAAACTAATTTGTTGTTTTTTTTTTTGGTACAGGGGCGGGGCGTCGTAAGGAAAATGTCATATGTGAAGGAAGACGTGGTCTCAAAAAGTTTGAGAACTCTTGTTTTACAATGTTGGCACTTAGGCCCAATATTGATTTTAAAATAATAAATCATTTGTGTTTAAGTTCATATAGGCTATTATTTTCGTAAATTAAGCAATAACGATATAAGAATAGATACCTAACGAAAATAGCGTTAAACAATAAATAACGAAATAATTAGCAGAACTAGCTTCTATTAATGCTGTCGTTGCCAATAATTGCTCTAGATATTCTGATTATTTCCTGCAGCTCATTATATTGGTACCGGTAATCTTACTAGATAAAATTGTTACACATGTACAGCTCCGATCTATGTGGATCCTAATTTTCTGTTACTGAATTATTCTTTATTGTTTTCATGCCCATAAATTGTAAATATTAAATTTAAATACGAGTACAGTATGTTTAAAATAAATACATTTCCTTCATTATTTACGAATATACAGAAAGTACGGTAACTCTAAAGTTCTTCTCGTGAAAGAATATAAAATTGAACATCTTTACGACAATCATTCACTTTGACACTTCTTCTCCCTTAATTGTTATCTCATATACATAAAAATTCCGCACAAGTTGTAACTTCGTAAATAAAATTTATTCAATATAGGCTACAATTTCAGATAAAATTTTAAATCCATTAGAAATTAACGCGATTTGTGTTTATTATAAGAACACTTGGTACAGTGCGTCATGTCTTGTTTTCTTAGGTTCTTCAAGGAGAATGATAAATTACCACACAACAAGAAAGTTAGCCATGAAAGGTGAATGCTTGTTAAAATGTCTTTGAAACAATTAAGTTGTGTCCTTCACGGAAGTTTGTCATCGGAAAGGAAAATTAGAAGCTGTGCTATACATGCCGGAAAAAAAAAAAAAAAACTAGCTTTCACTCTTCAAGAACGCAAGGCCTCATATACGCCAACTTTTCTATGTCAGTCGCACAATTCACCTTGCAGTCTCATTAATTTATAATGAACGTAACGTGAACCTTCTGTTCTAAGCGAGGAACTGTAGGATGCATTTAAGAAAGTGGAACAAGTCAATTTTCTGTCATAGTAGGATGGAATTTTTGTTTCTTAGGAGCTCGATAATGCGGTTAATTTAATTGTCTAATTATATTAATTGATATTCTTCTTCCTATTATTACCGGTATTATTATTGTTATTATTATTATTATTATTATTATTATTATTATTATTATTATTATTATTATTATTATTATGCTTTGTTCTGCCCAAGGGCAGGTCTTTCACTGCAAACCCAGCTTTCTCCAGTCTTTCCTAGTTCTGCCTTTCTCTTATGATCCATATATCTTAATATCGTCTATCATCTGATATCTTCTTCTGCCCCGAACTCTTCTCCTGTTCACCATTCCTTCCAATGCATCCTTCAGTAGGCAGTTTCTTCTCAGCCAGTGACCCAACCAATTCCTTATCCTCTTCCTGATCAGTTTCAGCATCATTCATTCTTCACCCACTCTTTCCAACACAGCTTCATTTCTTATTCTGTCTGTCCACTTCACATGTTCCATTCTTCTATTTGCTTCTCTTCACTTCGTCGTAATGTCCATGTTTCTGCCCATACAGTGCCACACTCCATACAAAGCACTTCACTAGTCTGTCCTTTAGTTCTTTTTCCAGAGATGGTATTATTATTATTATTATTATTATTATTATTATTATTATTATTATTATTATTATTATTATTATTATTATTATAGTAGCAGTAATTAAAATAATAAAAATATATTGTTGTTTTGAGTCTATTATGAAAAATGTTGAATTTTTAAGACTGGGAAAATCAATTAATTTTATTTATTTAAAATTACCGTTACAATCTGTTACACGATGAATATGAAATATCATAAATACCATATATGATGGTCAGATTCGGAAGCCAAGTTCCGAAGAAAGGTCTAACTTGAATAAAGATTTCATTTACAAATATCGCTGATGAAGTAAATGGTAAATTATTATTATTGTCATGTGACATTTCTTTTTCAAACGTGATTACAGTAAATCAATTCAAATAATTTTAATACAAAAGGTTAATTTCTGTAAGAATTTTATCTTTTTAATACTAACATAATGTTATTTCCGTGTTTTTAATTATTGTTATTGTTATCATGTTAATAACAATTTCAATGCTTGATCTTTGCGATACATTCTTATCATCATAGTAATTGTGTTTCAATACAGTCATTCACAATAAACGAAATGTCTGTTATAGTAATATAACCCATCACGATAGTGAAATTTGAATATGGAAGATTTTCATGTGAGGCTAAATTATAATGCCGAAAGATTAGATACGTATCTATGTCTTCTCACTCCCCGTTAAATTAGATGCTATAGATTGTCATCGAAATTAATTAGCTGTATTTCAATTCTGATATTTTGTGATCAATATCGGAATCCAGTTTATTAAAGCATCAGCTTACAAAATATCTTCGCAGTTGTATTGTTGAAAAAAAATATTATTGACTCCTTAGTGCTTAATGTGTGAAACAGAAGAATTAAAAAAAAAAAAAAACTACGGAGGAAGACAATTACGCCTCTTCCATTGCATTGAGCCCGTGTCTGTCCTATTTCAAGAGGAAGAGTTCTGAAAAGTGTAGAGAAAGACACTGCACATAATTGCATTATTTAAATACCGGTACAAGTGTGTTATTTACATTTAGGCTGTATTATGTAGAAAGCCGCTATGGTGGTCCAGTGGCTAGAGCTCTTGGACTCATAATCCTGTGGACCCAGGTTCGATCCCCAGCGTACTTTTCGTTTTTATGACTAGTGTTGAACAACCCCATGGCCCAGGCAAAACAGGGGTTTTCTCCAGAAACTGCAATTTCCTTGTGGTATCCCAACAAATTTCCATCATCATCTCTTCTTATTGTGAGTGTAGCGTAGACCAGCCTCCTATGGCGCACTCTGGGCAACTACTCTGTCGGTACATTGGTGTATACAACTGGCTTCATATGGGTGCATGACGAACAGTCAAGTAACCGTAACCGCCATTAAAAAAAAAGTTGGTGTTACTCTTTGCTTCTCATTCCATGATTTAGCATTATACAATATTTATAACTAAAAAATAAAAAATTACAACATGCTTTGCTTTGCTTGTTGCATATTCCTTTGGAAGTTAACTACTAAAATCAACTAATTTAAGGAATCAGTTTGTCGTCGACCTGCATTTTTTTGGCAATTCCTTCAAAAGCTAGACTTACTCGCTGAGACAATTCCAAACACACAGACAACTGTTAATATATTAATACATGAAAATAATACACAATCCGCCATTAAATTTTAAGAAACTTCTGATTGTCATTTAATATCGCTAGAAGTCAACAATTTCAGGCACAGTATTTGTATGTATACTGTGATTTCAGGTGTGAAACAATAACAAAGTTTAATAGCAATTTATTTCCATAACAATTTAGAAAGATGTAATGTGGAAATAATTACATATCGGAACTTAATTAGCCCCAGGTGGTGACGGGATTTTCTCGCTGCTGAACCTCCAGAACGGCCCCGAAGTTCACTCAGCCTCCTATCAAATTGAGTACGAGGTTTTTCCATGGGGTAAAAGGCGGTTGGAGCGTGGTTCTGACCACACCACCTCATTCTAGTGTTTACTCCATGCCACCCAAGTGCCTTCATAGCATGTGAAGGGGCTGCCTTTGCTAGTAGTAGCCTATCATCCATTGGTGCAATGTAATGTATGTACCGTACTTAAGGAAGCAGTAATCTGGAGTGCAGTGTTGATGATGATGATGATGATGATGACTAGGTTTATTATTATTATTATTATTATTATTATTATTATTATTATTATTATATTTAAAGGTTTCAGCTTTCTCATTATAATTCTACTAAAGAATAAATCATAACATAATAATTGTGTTCAGATACATATTATTTCTAATCGTAGTGATTGAGGTATTAAAGATGGACATTCTAAATCTGATGAGATGCTTATGGAAGGATATAGCGAAAGAAAGAGAACTGAAAATTCTCGTTTGTAAATATGGAAACTAAGCAAGAAAATCTTATACTATATTTATTATAGTATCTCAATGATATTGTCTGCTAGTAATTATTCTTAGCAGCATTCCGTTATAATTATTTTATTAAACTATTTTCACCCACGTCAAGTACCAGCTGTAGATATCTCTTGTTTCACTTCGTTCAATAACACTAATTTGGGACAAATGGAGTAAGTCTAGCTTGGATGCACTCTGTTCACAAGTTTTCGAAGCTGTTAAAGAAAATAGTGTCACAGCTTTCTTATTGTAACTAAGTTGTAAAACTTGTCCACCACTGTGGAGTAACGGTTAGTCTGCCTGACCGTGAAATGAGCGGGCCCAGGTTAAAATCCTAGTTGGGACAAGTTACTTGGTTGGGGTTTTTCCCGATGTTTTCCTTCAACCACTTGAAGCAAAATTGCAAGTAACTTTCAGCGTTGGACCTCGGACTCATTTTGCTTCATTAGTATCATTTCATTAATCATCTTCAGTAATTACAGGTTGACAAGGAGGACATGGTAGACAGGGTTCCAGTAATCGCCTACAGATGACATCTGTCTGCGGGAGCTACATAAAACAAGAGAAGTCGCAGGGGCTTCAATAAGTGGACTGTGGTTAGATCAGGGGAATGTAGCTCCCTTGGATAGATAGCGCTTTTGTGAGTCGTGGAATCGATGGTGGCATGGCCTTCTGGTTAAGGGTGCAGCAGATTCAAGCACTTGAATTGTGAACAGATGCCATCGATCTGAGGGAGCTGTAGAATAACATCACAGGCGGAGGAACAGTCTCCAGTCAGAACTAGATGCTGTGGCTGAATCGATATGATGGCACCATACAGTGAATCATGCGCTTGAAAAGCGATCCTAAATGGACTTCAACAATCATTCCAACATACGGAGGTTCCACAATAAGCCTAAGGTTGTGGTGCTTGCCTGCGGGCTCTCCTCCAGAGAAAAAAAAAAGTTGTAAAATTTAATGAATTGTTTGTTAACAGTGTGGATCCATATGGTCTGGTGGGTCAGTGGCTTGGAGATGCACTAAATCCCAGTGTTTACACATATGAAGTCTCTCCTGTGTTCACACTCATGGAGGAAACAGTTCTCCATGAAATGCGACTCATTGTTGGGTTCCCAGATGGCCGTGGAGATGGTATTTTTTGCCCAGGAGGATCCATAGCTAATGGTTATGCCATAAGCTGTGCTCGTTACAATTTCATTCCCGACGTGAAGGTAAGAACACAATAAAATAACACAGTTTTTTTAAATATATTAAATTTAACTCATAAAATAGATTTTCAATGGGACAAAAATTGCAATAAAATGAATTTCCTGAAAGTTCCAATCAGAATAGTGTGCTAAACTCTCGAATACAGGCAAGCAAAATTTTCCAGCAGTGTCGACCCTCGAACCAAAGGAGAGGAGAAACAAGTGAATATCACGACTATGCAGTGTATTCCTAACAATTATCCCTGGATCAAAGACTTTGGTTAGCTTAGTAGATGTTGTTGACAAATATCAAGTTAAAATGAGTACCTAGCATGTTTCATCAGCAAATAAAGTAGAGTATTTTCTCTAAACCAAAAAACTTGCCCTTGCACAAAAAATAATAATAAAAAAAGTCAGCGAATAAAAGGAAAGTATTTTCCCTGGAATGATTATTTCACAAATTTCTTTGTACAGCTGGCATTGATGTTACAGCATAGTTTTAGCTAGCTACAAATAATTACATTTTTTACATAGCCCAAATCTTTATTTTTGGTTATTATTTGCATGTTACGTTCATATGAAAGAACATTTTTATAGTGTAATTAAAAACTTATGTAAATATTGATTTTATTGTTAATCAAGAGTCATTTTATCCATACAAATCATAAAGCATTACGTCAACACTAAATTGACTATGGCAGCATGAGAAAATCCCTTCTTTATTATATTTAAATATTATATTATGTTTTTTTTTTCATTATGTCGCACCATTTTTCTGTAATTTTAAGATGAAGGTCTCTTGAAACTTATTTTTAACGAGGATACTCAATGTCTTGTTTTATCATAGCTTCACTTAACAATGCAGCCCTTTAACTATAAATGGTTTTGTTTATCACAGAACAAAGGTCTTCATGGCCTGCCTCGACTTGTACTCTTTACATCAGAAGATGCCCACTATTCTATTAAGAAAATGGCATCTTTTCTTGGACTGGGATCTGACAATGTGTACCTGATTCGATGCAATTCAAAGGGAAAAATGGATACTAAACATCTTGAGCAAGAAATTCAGAGGGCGTTGGAAGAAGGAGGTGCCCCCTTTATGGTATCTGCTACTGCAGGTAAGAGAAGTAGAGATAATTATTGTCTTGGTGATTTTCATAAAACAGAATTAATTTTTTGTTCCTTAACAGAGACTCAGTGCTGAGTAGTCCATTTTGTACAAGAATTCCTCAACTACAAATGAACAGTGGGTGCACTAGTATTTTTAATTTGAAGAGGGAGGGGGCGTTTGGGTGAGCAGAACCTAATTAAGATAGACATTTCCTTTTACCTACCACTTACATATGCGACAACGAGTTTAAGAACAAATTAAAGGAAGATTTAAAAACTTCAAACATGAAATTCATGGTTAGATATAGCAACAGGATAAGTTGTGACGTAATTGCTAAGGAAAAGTTTTTGAGCTAAAGGTGATAGTTGCGCAAACCTGCAACCAGACCAGAAACCTCCACTAGGACATGGGTTAACTTTTGGTGGGCACTTGTCAACAGAAGCCCGTTGCTGTTACCACCCATACAAACAATCCACATCAATTGTCATGCAGAATTTATAAGCCAAGGAATAATGTCCATAACTAATTATGTGTATCAGTATAGTAAGGTTGTGGACCTAAATTATTCTGAGGATGATGCAAACCACGTCGAAACTAGTCAATCCATCAAAATTGTAATACAGTGCGTATACTAACTAACTGGCTCTGCATTGAAGCAAGTGGCAGTATTCGACCCGGCAGCGATGTAAAGTTGGTACTGTGTAGCGCCTGGTTTGAACGTAAGAATATTACATCCTTCTCTCGCTCCCTCCCACCCTCCACCATTCAATGCGGCCAAGGTCATTGACTCTACCTGCACGATACCAACACAACTCCTTGAATCCCCACATTCTGTCTGTCATTTCTCCTGTGGAGCCAGTTAGTATACGCACTGTATTAACACAGTAAAGTAGTTATTACTCGTTCAGTAACGTTCATCAGTGACCTAAATTATATTTAGTCTGTCCATCACATAATTCAGTTTGCAATGCTTTGACGTAGGACTACTTCTCTGAACTCGGGTCAGTTTAGGGGCTGCACTCAGGCTCTGTGATAAAAGCAAATAATGGTATAGCGAAAATCTCTATAAGTTTTAAAGTACTGTAATTGGCTTAGAGTGATGATACTATAATATTATTATAGAGCAAGGAGTCCTGTAGCGGTAATGTATAACGAAGTCGTACACACTTCCTCTCTTTTCCCTGGGCAACACCACCTATTTGGCATAGTTTTAAAGTGCTGGAAGAGATCTACCTAATAAAACGCGATTTTAGTTTATTCAACGCGAATTTAATTTTATACGTATAATTTATTTATACATCTGAAGTCTGACCAGAGTAAAATGAAGGGTTCAGAACCATAGTGGGCCAATCGCCATTTACTAAAACCATAGAAAACAAGGGTTAAAATGAAGTTATTACCATAATTCAATAGAAACATATAGCAAGTAATATAAAGTATACACATTAAAACTAAATGATATGTCAATCTTCATTAAACTATGGTATTCACTTAACTTTAACCCTTGCTTTCTCTGCTTTTAATAAATGGCGCTTGGCCCACTATGGCTCTGAACGCTTCAATTATGTAGCTAGTTGGCAATGTGTGCATTGGAGGGAGAAAGGAACTGGCCATCCTACTCCATTATCTTCTGGCCTAGTTGCTTCATAAGTGATGCCATGTTGGTATCACTCGTGAGATTCAGACCTGTCTTGACAGTTAAGGGGGGATATACAGGTTTGAGCATTAAAAATTAGAGAATTAAATATTTCATTTCTCAGCAACTAATGACTCTTTCACCTTGCAATTTGACATGCTCAATATTCACTGCTTCCGAAATTATGGACTATTTTCAGATTTACTAAAAGTTTCAACATTATGAGTGATTATCATAACAAAAGTGGCCGTTTTTGTGCACTGATGTGCCGTTTTTATGATAATGTCTACAGACATGAATATTTCTGAGCTATTCTTTTTTCTATTTATTCCTGAATGTCGAATGAAAAATATGAACTACAATCTTTGAAACGTCTACAATAGAAGTATTTCATTTTTTTTTAATTTCTGATGAGAAGTTACATTTTTTATGCTTTTTAGGTATTTTTTTTTTAAATAAACTATAAATGTTACAGCAATAGTACTTCACCTTGTTCACAAGTATGAAATACAGTTGCATGCAAAATTTTATTGCGATATCTTAAAAACTTAGTATCGAGTTATTACAAAAACGGTTTTGAAAAATACAAGTTACAGGAAATGAGCAATAAATATAGCTTGTGTGCAGAGCTAAATAAGCATACGCTCACACATTTATGGTCATATCTACCAAATTATTGTATATATCGTAAAAATCCCTTCACTGCCATAAAGATAAATGTCAAATCTTTATATAAAAAGATAAATTGAAAAATGACTTTCTTTGACCCTCAAGCCCCCCCTTAACTAAATAAACAAAAATTTATCTTTATAAGAAGAAAGAACCTTTTTGAAAATGCCACGCAATAAAGCTTATAAACTTTATTAAAAATGGCGAAAATCTCAACAGAAGGCAAACAAGTCCAAAATCACCAACACTGAGTGAGATAAATGGTATCAACAGCGCAAGATAGAAGCTGAACAGTCTTCAGATTGAACTATCGAACCTGTGCCTGGCCGTCCGAAATCGCAGTTCACTTTTGTTCAAAACAAATTGTCATATTTATCATCCAGCACATAACATATATTATTATTTTTTTTGTTTATGTAGACCTATTCACAGTTCTGGCAGATTATATAATAAATTTTATCTTTTATAGGTACGACAGTACTTGGAGCATTTGATCCTCTTCCACAGATTGCAGATTTGTGCGAAAAGTACAAACTGTGGCTTCATGTAGATGCTGCCTGGGGTGGTGGTGCTCTTATCTCTAAGAAACATAGATATCTCCTTGAAGGAATTGAGAGGTATGCTTGTCCAACATAACGCATTATGATGACTCAGATTCAGGCCCATTGAAAGTTTTTAGCAAATACACAATGCAATTACTGTCTGTTATTTCAGAGCTGACTCAGTCACGTGGAATCCTCACAAATTGCTGACTGCTCCTCAACAATGCTCAACCTTTCTGCTACGCCATGAAGGAATTCTCTCAGCCTGCCACTCAGCCAGTGCTCAGTACCTCTTCCAGAAAGATAAATTCTATGACACTCAGTATGACACCGGTGACAAGCATATTCAGTGTGGCAGACGTGCAGATGTACTCAAGTTCTGGTTCATGTGGAAAGCTAAGGTAAAGAAACATATTTTCTCCTTCTTCTTGTGTTTCCTTTCTTGTAGATCAGATTATATTATATTACACTAGTCAGAGTCTCAGACTTCAAATGCATACAAACAATTGTTCTTCCTCTGACACATATCGTCAAGTGAGATGTACTGCCTGATAATAGATGTACATATTAGCCAGAACCTCAATCAAAGGTGTTTCCGGTATTGAGAACCACTTAGCTCTTTCCGACAGTCACTCATTATAATGAATATTAAAATATAAATACAAAACAACTGCACTCTTTACCGTTTCAAATTAAATTGAACTGCTAATCATCCGGCTGCCACAATGGCAGTCTGAATGGGCATTACTGAGTGTTGATACTGACTACTCTTATGACAGAGTTAGCGGTGTCTCTCATCACAAAGATTATGATTGCGAGCAACGAGATTTGCCTTTCTAACATATCGTAATATAATACCAGTAAGTTCTTTAATGTTATCATGTCAAACTCTCACGGTGAGAGGGCATAACATTGAAAAAAGTACCATGATCGCATTGTAACACTATTATTGAAAACAGTCCTTTTTGTCCGTTGGCAGACTCTTGATTAAATTTGAAGTGATTGTTGCCAATGTTATTCATATCTTTTTCATTGTGTGTTTAAGTTCATGTACTCTAACAAAGAGTTGTGAATAAAATTTAAAAAATATGAAAACAATTAACAATAATAGCTTTAAAACAGCCCCCTTAAATCTGCCGCCCTAGTCTGCCTAGGCCTAAATACGCCCCTGTTTGTAGGTCATAATTTGATTGTATGAAATCTAATGGGTTTTCTTTAATTTGTAAATATTCCTTATTACTTGGTATTTTCAAACTTAATTTTAGGTATGTAACTTGTATGTATGATTTAACTGCCAATTTTATTAAAAATATGGCGTCCACGTAAAAAACGGTTATCTTCTACAATATAAAATACAAAGATTTATTTTCAGTCAATGACTTTATATATGTGTAAGGTATAAGTCCTTATATTACATAATTTAATACTGTATTAACGCCGACATCATCAGATACAACTTTTTATGCTGCAATATCATCCCTAAATAAATACATGTGCCTCTATCATCATAAGTACAATATACATTGATAAACATAAAACATATTAAAATCAACATGGTTTGGGAACATCAGTATTTCTTTTCACATGTAAATGTACCCTTATTGTCAATTGGTTAAAAACACAAACGTGTAAATTTCAATGGTACATATACCGGTATATAAAATTGCAGGTCTTCACTATATAAATCTAAAAGTGAAAAAATTCATATAAAATACTATGTGAAGAGATGCATTATCTTCTAGCCAAAATGATCATGAGAAAGGGCTCATTAATAGTAAGTTTACGTATAAATACCCGTTTTCCTATATTCTTAATGCCTGTAGTTTCATATTCAAGTTCTCTTACAAAATAATGTAGACTATTTTAATTAAATTTCACAGGGGACAGTTGGCTTCGAAGAACACATTGACACAGTATTCGACAATGCAGCTTATTTTACGGAACAAATAAAGAAGAGAGACGGTTTCCAAATGGTACTGAGAGAGCCTGAGTGCACGAATGTGTGCTTTTGGTATATTCCTCCTAGTCTGCGTGGACAAGAGAACCAACCAGACTTCAGTGAGAGGTTACACAAGGTTTGTTTCCAAATTTCTTTGAACTATTTTGAATATATGTATATATATTAAAATGCTAATAACACTTCATATACAACGTTATATTAAATGTACACATATTCTGCTCATTAGGTTGCACCTAAAATAAAGGAACGAATGATCAAAGAGGGATCAATGATGGTGACTTATCAACCTCTGCGAGATCATCCCAACTTCTTCAGACTGGTTCTACAAAATTCCGGTGTAGAAAAAGCAGACATGGACTACTTCGTGCGAGAGTTTGAGAGGCTTGGTCATGATCTGTAAAGTTCGAAAGAAAGCACTCGAAATTAATTTAAGTTAGAGAGCTAAAATGTTATTGTCACACAAATCACAGTAATTTGGATATGTGAGGCAGTAATGAAGAGCTCTCTAGTTTAGGTCTATTTCATTTGAAGTACAGAAGTCATAACTTCTGAGTCACTGCCAAAGAAAGGAATTTGATAGAATCAATGATGCTTGAATTTAATATTTTATGAGTGATAATTTGCAACCATTACAATTATATACGTATTGCCAATATACAATAAAACAAAATGTTTCAAATGTCTCAGCTAATTCAATCTCCTGATATTTTGGATCATATGAAATGAATTAAAAACTATGGGATAATATTATATATCATATCTCTTGCTGACCAGTGTTGTAGTAGCAGCAGTAGTAGTAGTACTAATAATAATAATAATAATAATAATAATAATAATAATAATAATAATAATCACTGAGAATTTTTGTTTAAACTTATATGTTTTAAATTCAAATACTAAATAAAATATAAAACTTTTGCGTGCTTAGAATTTTACGTGCTACAGTGAAGATTCTTTTAAAATTAATATAAATTATCTTGCTCTTCATAATTTTTCAACAAGTTCAAGCATCAGAGAAACGAGATTCTGTCAGTATAGTCAATATTTAAAAGAGATCTGCTTGTTGTGTGATGGTTCCTATGTTGTACATAAGTTGGTAAGTCTGTAAGAAATACATTTCAGGGTAAATGAATGTTATAGCTAATGTAATTATCGAAGATTGATGATTATGATAAAAAATTTCATGATTTAAAAATATCTTCAAATGCTCATAGAATATAACACACATGCACCTACTATGGCTGAAACTGGTGTCTCATAATATGTACTGTACTGTATATTACTATGCCTGCCGTACATAACATTTTGTAATAATCTTTCTTTTTCATTTTGTCTAAGTAGAAGATATCTGATAATAGTTTTCTTGTACTATTTCCCGTGAATGCGAATTATGAAATCATCTGATTACATCACATTTATTGTTATAAAACAGTCAAATAATTTAAATGACAATAATATTAAACAAAATCGCTTCTTGTAAGTAAACATGCACAGGTAAAGGGAAATTAAAAATATATTCAGTACATGCATTAATTACCTACTCTACAACGAAATGTATTACAAGTTATTTTTTAATATGTTTTGTTTGTACACATATGGTAAAAAAGGTTTTCTTTTTTCTTTTCCAAGAGAACGAAACAACTTTGGAAGATTAAAATAGCACTGCAGAGTAACATGATTTTATATTTACATAAAATTAATGAATACAGATTCATTATCAGTAGAAGTCAGTATCGCACAGCACAATTTATTAAACGTGATACAAACGACTGCTCGAAGTTAATAAGATTTTTATTTTTTCACTTCAGGCATCTACTTCAACAGGCAGTGTAAGATATAAATCAATTCTTACATTCAGTTTTTTACATGAAATGTAGAAATACAATTTATATATGTAATCTATTTATATAATAATACCGGTACTATTGTACAGTATTCAATGAAGTAAACTTCATTTATCACAGAATTACTAAGCTATTTATTTCATATCCCTTGCATAACAGAAAATAAATGTAATTTTCAATCAGGTGCTTATGTAATCTTCAGAATCAGTACTACTTAATCTCCTGAGTCCTGAGAGTATAGTATACTATACCATACTTCATACATGATTATGATATAAGATGTATGTGCAGAGACCCCGAAGTATATACCTGCATTTGTGCCCTAACTGCCCTAGCTGTAACTGCAGAATTTTTTCAGCATTTTTCCTCATGTCAGTGACTTTTTTTGAAGTGTAGAATTATATTGAACTTTAAAAATAAAACAACAAAAGTCTTAGGACTCAGGAGGATAGTAAATAATATAAGATTCTTACAAAAAATATGTACATCATAAAAATCCGACGATTTTGTAGCTATATACTGCTCTACCATAAAGATAAGCAGAGAAAGGCCTGATGGCCTTAACTTCGCCAGAATAAGTAAATAAAAAAAACAGATAAATAGAAAGGGAAACCAAACTGTTGTATCCATTGCTAAGAGTTATTCTCCAGACTATTAGCTCTTGGTAACGGATCCACCAGCTCAGTTCTGGTTTCCCTACATTTCCTGATGTTGAAGCAGATACAGTTACGAAATATCTATTGTATGATCAGTGGCGGTTCATGCCTAAAATGACAAGGGGTTTACTACTTTTATGATATTATATAGTTTTCCAACAATTTAAACAATATCTCATGTCTGAAAAATTTAAAAAAAATACTACAGTTTTTTAAAGTAGATAATTACCTTAAAATGAGCCTGATGATCATGATGATGACGATGATCAATGATCTTTGAAAGAACATAGTGATTTTTCCTAATGTTATCATTCTGTCTTTCAATATTCTGCCTGATAGCTGAGCTAAGCTGTTACCTAATTTCTATTCTTCCAAGGACTGATAAATCTAGGCAAGCATTCTTATCAGTGGCATAGCCAGCGGGTGGGTCCAGGCCCACCCAAAACATATGCGAATTTTTGTGTTTTTTTTTATGGAAAATACTCAGTATTAAAACTAAACCATGGATCCAGAGCAATAGTTACAGTCGATAGCATTAAGGTAAGAAGTCAAAAAAGCATTCATTTCTTCAAGAGCCAATTTAACTGTATTGGGTTGGGCCTAAAAATTGTTAGTGATAAAAAAAAGGAAGCCGTGGAGGCTATTGAATTGTTACATTAGCTAGAAAAATTTGACACCTTGATTTATTTGGTATGTTTAGACGATATTCTTGCTCTTTCAAATTTATTATCGGAAGCACCTCAGTCTCTAAAAATGGATATTAATAAATGTTCGTCCTTCATTAAGGCAATGATATAAAACTTTTCAAAGCTCTGAAACGAAGAAAAATTCGATAATCATGTCAAGCACAAGGCTTTGTAATCTAGCAATTCTATCCATTGAGAGGAAGAAAAGTTGGGATGTGTTGAAGGACCCATCATCAGCAATCGACAGATTTGTTGCTAGGAAATCTCGACAGCTCCAATTCACCTTATGAAGCGTTTGTATAGGTATGCCTTGCATGATTGTTTATCATAATTTTGCATGTTATTAAATAAGACTTATGAGAATGAGTTTCAAGAGAGTTGATGGCAGCACCATTGTCAGGAGATGGGCCAGGTACTTACTAAACCCTGCATATCTGGCCCACCTAAAATAATTAGTCTGGCTACGCCACTGATTCTTATGAGCAATAAATTCCTCATGTTTCTTAATTTTCTGTGTCAAATGGCTTAAATCTGACACACCAGTGCATGTCCAGCTCGTATCTTTATCCATAGCAAAGAGCAGGCATGGGAAACAAATAATTTATTTGTAGATTCACAACTGAAAATCCAGTTGTTTCAAAATATCTTACCTCGGCGTGTTTGTGCTTGCTTTAAATCGAGTTGAGGTAACGGCTTTCCAAGCTTTTTATTTTACATTTACCTTCCAAGATTAAAACTGAAAAATTTGTTTGTAAAAGATATTGAACATTATTCATTTTCTTTGGAAACAAACACTGATTACACTCACAGGTGAATATATTAAGACTAAAATACGACTAAATGGACATTTAAAGGATTGCAAAAAACCACTAATAAATACAACAATCAATAACACACAATACACGTGCTAAAAACGTGATCTCAGCTACAGATTGAAGCTAACTTCTTAAATTTCTGCCAGAGGTTTGGCTGTCTCACAAATACGTGACAGTACAGCTGCGCTGGTTCAAGGGCCAGCACATTCACATGTTTGCCCTGCAGCAAATATGCTTGCATCTTGCCCCACACGTAAGTCCAGTAGCTGGCTTGGCGAGGTTCAGAGGAGAAATTGAATCTTGGAAGCGTACAAGCATGTAGGTATTTGATCTCTGTACTTCATAGGTTTTCATACGACAAAATACATCAGAGCTGCAAGTAAACTTATTAAAGATGAGCAAGAAACAAAGAATGGCAGTGTAAATTATAAATAAATTTATTTAAACAATTAAATTATTTTTCCTGGGGGTTCTCTGAATCATTGAATGCATAGGACGCACCGCCATTGTGTATGATGCAAAACACAAAAATCCTGTACCATGTTTTTTTTTTAGTTGGTTATTTAACGACGCCGTATCAACTACTAGGTTATTTAGTGTCGATGAGATTGGAGATAGCGAGATGAGGCCGAGGATCCGCCATAGATTACCTGGCATTCACCTTACAGCTGGGGAATACCTCGGAAAAAACCCAACCAGGTAATCAGCCCAAGCGGGGATCGAACCCTCGCCCGAGCACAACTTCAGACTGACAGGCAAGCACCTTAACTGACTGAGCCACGCTGGTGGCTCGTACCATATTGAAAGTCTCAAATCATAATTATTTTTCCAATATGATGCTACTATTGGATCTATTTATAAAAATGTCCACTACTTCCTTAAAGTATTACATGGTTATGTGCAGTGGTATGCAGTGATGACATTTCCGGGGAAGCAATTCCATGGAAACACTGTATGTAGGCAACAGGCATCGAAGCCCAGTATAGCAATGGCATACATACAGGCACCGCTTCCCTTCACGTCACTCCATCACATGCCACTGGTTATGTGAATTTGGTAGATTGACAATAATAAATTCTCTGAATTACCTTATGAGAGTTTGACACACTTCTGGTATTGTTGTTTGTTTAAAGGCAATTAGGCCAGGAGATAATGGGGGAGGGACGTCTGGTATAGTAGTTAATATTGTTGATACTGATATCTTAAACATATATATACACATGATTTTTTTTTATTAAATCAAATACAAGGATCCGTCTATGCTTATCTATACAGGGTGATTCATTATTACGTGTAAATACTTTGTTTGTGTAATGTAGAGGTGAAACTAAGACTAAAACGTTCTATACAACTTTTTCTTAAAACCTTTAATTCCAGACTTAACGCCATTTTCCGTGGAACTTGCGCTCCCAAACAAAGAAAGGATAACACGCCAAATGTAAACTAATTATTACTTTCGTACAGTGCATTTGGACTTCAATACAAAAATAACCAAAGTCACTAAATCCATATCCTCGGCAGTCCACTTATGCACGTTTTGTGAACTAAAACCAAACACAGTAAAGAATGTAAAGCAATTTCTTCTAGACTTTACACATTTGCATAATTCTTAGTGTAATGCATGTTCAAAGTGCTGTCCCTCAATTTGAAGAAGTCCAGAGGGTTCATGTCCGGTGATCTGGCTGGCCAAGGAATTGGCTCTGTGTGACCTATCCATTGACCTGGCTACGCAGCATTGAGATACACCCTTACGTTGCAGCAGTAATGCGCAGGAGCACCATTGTGCATAAACCATAAGTTCACTCGCGTTGGAAAAGGGATATCATGTAGCAGACTATGCAATTCGCATTCCAAGAATGCGCGGTAGATTTCCCCAGTCAACCACAGAGGTGAACTCGAGGTCCGAGTAACTGATTCCCCACAATACAACACCAAATATGTGGGAGAACAGTAATGCCTATGCAGTTACTATGACGTAGGTGCCATCTACTGGAACTCTGGAATTAAAGGTTTTGAGAAAAAGTTGTATAGAACGTTTTAGTCTTAGTTTCACCTCTACAATACACACACACAAAGTATTTACACATAATAATGAATCACCCTGTATAGGAACAAAATAACTAAAAATTATTTGTACACATTTTTAATTAAGATATGAACGTTTTTGACTCGACTCAGTCATCTTCAGATTAGACATGCCATATGAATACGCTAATGAAACTATTGAAGTATAGGTGTACATGTATATAAACAAATGCAATGTGAACCATTATAAAACAAGGTGCATACACAGGGGTGGCCGGTCCTTAGGGTCCACCAATATTTCGTCCCCCATACATATATATATATATATATATATATATATATATATATATATATATATATATATATTCGCATTTAAAATACGTAAATTTTGTTCAAGACAGTGTACTGGATTCATAATTGTTTTAGTAAATTTCATCACATTACTCGATGTGTGTTAGTAAAACGTCAAAGATTGTATGACACTAAATATTGTGAGCTTAGGTCCGCGTCAAAGGGCTCCACAACTTGAATCACTTTAGCGCTCAACTACATGTGCACGGCGTACAATGTCGCATTCGCTACTGACGGAAATTCACGAAGTGTTACGAAGTTACCGTTACGAGTATATGCTTCGTTGATCGTTGGGGCCCGTCCAAGCTTGCCCTGCTGATGGATGGAAGCAACTGTCGCAGATATTTTTGTTCTGTAGACAACTGCACAGGTAACGGTCTGAGCGAAATAAACTCATAGCTCAAGCATATGATGGTGCTGCAGTAATGAGTGGAAATCAGGGTGGGGTCCAGACTTTGATGAAGAAAATATTTCCTTATGCGAAATTCGTTCACTGCTACGCCCACCAATTTAATTTAGTTATAAAAAATACATGTTCAAAACGCATTAAATCAGTGAAGTTGTTTTTTTGCAAATATTACTCGATTCATAGCATTCTTCTCCACTTCACCTAACGCAGTGACCTACTGCGATATGTGTGCTGTAAGCACATACCAACCATTTCAGCAATACAATGGAACTTTCAGTCCCGAGTTGTATCTTCCATTTAGGGAAATAAAGCGGAGCTATTGAAATGCTTCGAAAGGGTTGAAGAGGGAGGTGACTCAAATGAATGGAATGACATAACAGTGAGAGAAGTTTTTGGCCAAAAACTTGTTAAATAATAATGAATTTTTGTTTTTCTAAATTTATTTTATGACTTAATGAAACATGTTGATATATTATACAATATAATACAGATGCAAACTGCAAATAGATTGAGAATATCTGATGCATTACAACATTTTGAGTCAGCTGCATCGGTAATGGAAATAAGAGAGAACACTAATAGATATGAAATAAATGTCGATGATGAAGAAGAATGTTCGTTTCCTCCAAGAAAAAGGCTGAAACTCAGTAGGCAAGTAAACCTGTCGGCAGATGCCAAAGAAATATGTGATATCATTATCAATCAATTCAATTACGTTTCCTGCAGTCACATATATTTGGCAGCCTTAATATGTGTGATCCAAAGAAATTTGCTTCATATAGACATAAGTTCCCCACCGACCTGGCTAATTTTTCGTAAAAAATTACTGTCCTTTAATTTCGAAAGAAAAATATATTAATGAATTATTACTGATCTATCGAAATGATACATATAAAGACATTTCCTCTGTGTGTGATTTGTTCAGTTTTTTTTATGGATTACTCCTTTGAAGATTCATTCTCTGAAGTGGGAAAAGCCCTTCGAATCGCATTAACAACACCTGTTTCAACAACTGTGTCAGAACGGAGTTTCAGAACATTAAACAGGATAAAAACATTTCTCTTGGGTCAAGATAAGCTGAATTCATTGGCTTTCTGATCTATTCCTAAAGAGTATCTTCATCAAATTCCGAACTTAAGAACGGTCATCGAAAAGTTTGCCAGAAAGGACAAACGAGCACATCTTCTTTATAAATAATTTTGCAAATTAGTGAGTTTAATGTTGAATTTGCGTTATTATGTAGGTGGTAGTATTACTTAGGACTGTATTATTTTAAGTAGAAACAATTAACTAAAATGAAATAAAAAATCTTGGTACATTATTTAACGATCGCAAAATTTGTGAAATATCTGGCCCCACCAACAAAAATGATCACCACTGCATGTACCATAGGTTCTTTCACTCCATCTTGTGAGGGTGTTTGTTGCTCTACTTGGCTCCGATGCAGATCTCTCTGAGGCCTGATATTATGGTATTCAAGGGTGCTGCGAACTGAACTGTTAAACTGTAGTCGAGTTATTTCCTTACTCTATATAAAAAAAATTGTTTTATGCATGTAAAATTTTAAAATTCAATTTTCTGTTACATGAAATAAGTTTATAAAAGTTGGTACACATAAATTAAAACTGAATAATATGTACATAATGAATTAATTAGTTAAATATACCAATATTATAATGAAATACCATAAGATACAAAAACAGCATAAAATGAAAATATGCATTAAAAAAAAAAAAGAAAGAAGAAAAAGAATGGCAGCGGTGGGATTCGAACCCACGCCTCCGAAGAGACTGGTGCCTTAAACCAGCGCCTTAGACCGCTCGGCCACGCTACCACGACCAAAAATCGAACTTATGATGTAGTATTAGAGGCCAGATATATTCATTCTTTTCATTTCCTATCTAATGAATAAAATAAAATGGTACAGGTAAACCACGTCAAATGATTAGCCGTAAGGATACAAGGAGTAGGGGTGGGTAAAAAAATAACATAACAGTTATTTTGGAACTGTGCCCGCTTTCCGAACTTTTGCAAAAATGAATAGCTGCGAAACCACAGCTGACAGAGTTAGGTAGGCGTTCACTACAGCGTATCACCACAGTCTACTATATACAGTCACGAAGCTTGAGTTTTGAAGGTGCTAGAAACAATAGACTGTGCCGGTACTATTTTGCATTGCCTGTAATGAGGCGATATTCGTGATCCTAGTGGTGAGCAACTATGTAATGTTTGCATATTTACTACATATTGAGCTGCGCGACTGTATATATACTATATCACACTCTAAGCTTAAATCTAGGGTAGCACAGTACCGCGAGGCGCGCTGTTGCTATGGTAACAAATGTTGAGTTGCCAAAGTTGTAGCACAGTCTACTATATACAGTCGCGAAGCTCAATATGTAGTAAAAATGCAAACATGGGTAGTTGCCCACCACTAGGATCGCTACTATCGCCGCATCATCGCAGATCAAGAGGAGTAGAAATATTTCTACTCCTCTTGTCGCAGATCTCTCTCCTAGCAGACGACAAAATATGTTATACTTTCGTTGTGTTCTTTTGGAAAAATTAACACCTTCCTTCCATTATTGAAATATTAAATGCATAAAGTTAATTTATTATTTTAATGAAGTATATTAAATTCCACCATAAACTCGAAGATACCTGCAAGAAATAAGTTAATATAATTTTTGCTTGTGCTAAACGAACTTAAATTTACCATAATAGCTTCACTCATTCAAGATTATAGCGATAATTAACTATGAAACCAATAAATATTAATTTGCACTTCCCTTTACAACAATAATAATGGAAATATGAATTAATGGAGTAACTTACGTGTACCGGTACTTATAGTGTAGGCTTACGTAGTTAACAAAGTGGGATGAGGTTAAGCAATAATAATCACGCCAGAATTGGAAATAAAACGTGATCAATAAATTTTTATTGTAACAGACTTTTTCTACTTCTCTAGTAAAGCAACAAATAAAAATAACAAAATTAACAGCTATAATTAAAAACATATCCTTTGAAAGAAAAAAGTAGGCCTAAGCAACAATAATCCCACCAGAATTGAAAATAAAACGTGATCAATAAATTTCATTAAAACGAACTTAATTTTTCTACATCTTTAGTAAAATAACACATAAAAATAATAACAAAATTAATAGCTACAATTAAAAATATATCCTTTGAAAAAAAAAAGTAGACCTAAATAAAGTTATTTCTCTGGAAATTTAGCAGCCTAAGTGACAGAACTTTAACCGGTATCTAATGTCCTTTCGGTTAGATTGAGACATTTCATTTTGAAATTTAAGGATATAATGTATTCTAACAGTCACAAAGAACTTCAAAATTAAGAGTTTTGTTCCTGCACAGCATTCTTGTGGAAACCCAGGAACCTTTCTGAATCTTTCGGAAATCGGAAAAAGGATAACTCTGGCCTCTTTCTCTTACTGTTGCTACAATTTATAGCACTACAAACGTCTCCTCCTTGTCCCATATTATTATTCCAATTATTATATTTTAGCCATTAACATTTTCATTACAACCAATAACGAACATTTCACAAGCATCATTGTGAAATACGCAACGAGCTAGCACTCGATAGAAATACGACACAGTCCAAAGTTGACCATGCACAGTCTATTGTTTGCTAATCGCTTGGAGCGCTTTATCACGAGATTTGCAAAAAAACACCTCAAGCTTCGCGACTGTATATAGCAGACTGTGGTTGTAGTTCCCACCATAGACAAATAAATAGAGGTTCCCACGGTGGCGAGTGCTTAATAGCTCTCTTGGCGACATTTATTTTGCACACAATGTTGGCATTGATACGTTTCGTCTTTGATTCTCTGTCGATTTTTGTATTGCTTTTTACCTTCGTGTCAATTGTCAATGTTTTAACGTCAGTCATCTAACGTCAATTGATAGCTTTCATGAGCTGACAGCGTGGTAGCAAAAGTACCTTTTGCTAGTAGCACCACAGTCTAGCATATACCATAGACAAATAAATAGAGGTATATACAGTCACGAAGTTCAATACGTAGTAAATATTCAAACATTAGATAGTTGCTCACCACTAGGACCGCTAATATCGCCTCATTACAGACAATGCGAAATAGTACGGCACAGTCTATTGTTTCTAGCATCCTCAAAACTCTAGCTTCGTGACTGTATATAGTAGACTGTGGTAGCACCTGGTAGTCACAAAGCTTCAGTGTGAGGGTGCTATTTAGGAACAATTGACTGTGCCGGTACTATTTCGCATTGTCTGTAATGAGGCGATATTGGCGATCCTAGTGGTTAGCAACTATCTATAGATGCATATTTACTTATTTACTACGTATTGAACTTCGTCACTGTATATATATATATATATATATATATATATGTTCCAAGCTCGGCCGCTTAGACTGTCATGTCTTTTTATCCTTTCAGGTCATGTCCCATCTTAAAAAAAAACTCAGGTATACGGTATTCTACGAGTGGTTGTGACGTTGCGAGCTTGCGACTTGATTTGGGAATGGAGGTGTGTTGTCGAATGACGTCGCTCTATGGTGAAAGTTTTTGTTTATGGTTTTGACGTATAGAAATATCGCACGAAGTTAAAACTGAAAATACTTTATGTAAATACTAAATATATTATAGTTTTATGAAAACTGAAAGCAAAAATAATGATGTTGAAGAGGATAATAGTACTAATGATTTTGGGTAGTATGTATTATCTGTTTAATTTTTATTCTTGTGACATTTACATAACCTTTATAAAATCTACACAAATTTACTAACTGGGAAGTTGATCTAGTAGGGCTTGGGTTATGGTTAATCATTTGTTAGAAGTAAGGTGGACAGCATATTTAATTCAGAAATAGTAGGCCTACGTTGTAGAAAATGACGAGCATGATTATAGTTTATCGTATCTCATTACAGGTTACTCCTCTATGATTTTTCATCGGAAGACAGTGTGAATTGCTCAATTGTGATATAATTATGAGCGTAAATAACACCAACAGTATTCTTCACTTATAAAACCTAGAATGCCGGCATTTCTTAATAATTTTTACTATACACAGGAAACTGGTGTTGTAGAACCACGAATCATACTATCTGCAGGATTATTATGTTAGGCCCTACATGTATGCTACTTCGTTTATCTTAAACAACAAATGAACGCCGGTTCTCAATGCCATTATTTGTACCCTTATGCTGGAGTTTACAATGATAGCTATCTGATGTTCGTTTTATAATATTTGGTAAACATTATGAAAATCTCTCAAACTTACAACAAAATGAATAATTTATGCTTTGTTATAATTCCAGGTATTATTGCTGTGGCAAATACATCACGTGTACTTGAGTTAAGTGACAGGTAAGTTACAAAATTGTAAATTTTACAATAATAATACCGAAGATCTAATTTCAGTTGACTTGAATACAGGCCTGACATGAAAAATACAAGTAAAGACGAGTAAAAAATAAATTGGCCAGTGCAATTATTGCTTGACTTTCTCCGTACACATTCTAAATACATTGTTAATGAAGTTCAGACACTGTGTAAAATAGCCTAGTACTAAAATTGCAAATACATCACTAAACTCTGGGTAGAAACAGTTTTAACACATTTCATGTAGGTACTAAATTTGAGGTATTTTGGTTTAATAAAATGAACTTCACCATGCTCTGAAACATCAGGTCTATTGGCCAAATTCTGAATGAATAGAAGGTTATCCTCTGGAAGAAATGAACTACCACCACATGTTCCCCACCTTAAGAAGAGAGGTTTTAGGGGAGTCATATGTGGGGAAAGAACAGAACCAGGTGTTATATTAAATATTTTATTACTAGATGTTACTTCCCTCTATTTCTTCCGAACTAAGTTCTCTTTTCCCTTATTTCTCTTTCTCATCTCATCTTTCTCTCTCTCTCTCTCTCTCTCTTTTTGATATTCCTGTAATCAGAATGTACAATTACGTGCAACTTATTATAAATTCCTTGCCTGAGGTGGACTCGAACCATCCACCAGATCCACTGTTGGATGCCTTAGCCACTATGAGCAGTTAAAACATCTCAGATATTTCGTAATAACTTGCAGGTCCAGGGAAAATGTATGTTGTCAGTGACATAATGGAAGGGAATTATGGATAGGCGTAATTAGTCTGTTAGGAATTGACATGGGAATAGGTCTACTGTCGGTGTAGTGTAGAATTAGTTTATTTTGTAGAAATAAACGAATCAGCATATGTGAACTGAAGTTTTTCATTTCTTCAGTAATTCGCCCAGGACCTTTCGGCAAAGTGAAAATCCAAGAAAGAAATTGTGTAACAGAATCTTATTATGACATATTATGTAACATAGTATTGAACTCGAAAGGAAATGTTTTCATTCATGACATGTGATGTAAGTGCATTGTGGGACTACATAAATGGTAGAGTGGATACTGGTGACACAGATTGTTGTCGAAGCAGATCGTATTTGGACATAGTATGTAAGCATGTCTTGGATTTGAAGGATGATGTTTTCGTTCATGGTGTGTGATGTGAACTTGAGCTGGGAGAAATGAGAGGAGCTTCCACAGTCAATATGGCGCAGGTACAGATGTCCATAAGAACTTAAAGTTAACTTAAATATTTTTTTATTGTTATGTTGAAAGTATTTGCAAGCAGAAAGATCAGTACATAGACCTCGCAGAAAGCAAAAAATTGTGCCTCCTTTGGTTTACTTCTTCTGGAGAATTACCATTTCTTATTTTTATTTTTGGATGCTGCAGTGATTATTGGTGCAGGTTTTTATTCACCCTCCTGTATTTGGCATTTGGTATTCTGAAAGGAGAATGACTTCAGTATCCTTTGCATTGGAATGTGTGATCTTTCTGTTATAAGTGGTCTGCAGTATTATTACCCACAATATTATTAACATGAAAGGGGGTCCACTGGAGTTTAAATGTTTTCCCATTGTTATAAACTCACAAATAAATTTAATAGAAAGTTGGGGGCCTCTGCACTATTGGCAGCAGATGTCTTGGATTGCTGCTCTGTAATCTCAGAGGATAGATAACAACTTTACTGAACACAAATTCTTTTATCTGGAGGTTTTGTACCACTTGCTTCTGCTCTTTTTTAAAATCTGTTAAAGAACCATTTGTATACAGTGTATAAAGATTCCCTGGGACTCAATATGGACCTTACATACTGTTGACGAGAAACTTGTTAAACTAAATGAGTATATTATAAATTTATATGACAAGCATGCTCCTATCAAATCTAAACGCGTAAAAAGAACACCAGCACCATGGATGACTGCTGACATACGTAGTATGATTACGGACAGAAACACTGCATACAAAACGTTTAAACATGACAAGACAGAAATCTCTTATAATTATTATAAACTCTTACGTAACAGAACTACTCAAGCCATTAGAAACGCAAAACTGAGACATTTTCATAACATCTTGAAGGGGGGAGCTGACCCTTCCAAACTGTGGAGAAACTTACGGACAATTGGCTTAGGAAATCCCAGGACTCAGGTAGACAGTGTGCCAGCTTCTCTTGACGAACTAAATGACCATTTTGCAACGGTACAGTCAATAACCTTGGATACGGTCGACAAACAGCAGACAGTTAACGAATTACAAATGACTCTAATTCCGGATAGAGAAATATTTTTCTTCACTTATGTCACAGAAACTGAAGTGAGAGCGGCAATAAAACGTATTACTTCTAAAGCTGAAGGTGTGGATAATATTAGTATAATATTATTGAAGAAAATATTGGACATAATACTGCCGACATTAACACATATATTCAACGCCTCACTCATAACTTCTACCTACCCGAACCTCTGGAAGAAAGCCTTTATCCGTCCGATCCCTAAAATTAAAACCCCATTATGTGCAAATGATTTCCGTCCAATTAGTATCCTACCTGCCCTATCAAAAGCTCTGGAACGTATTGTTCACAAACAACTAATGAACTATCTAACCGAACATGCCTTACTGGACGAATACCAATCCGGGTTCAGAAATGGACATAGTACGACTACAGCACTACTAAAAGTGAATGAGGATATACGTGAAGCCACAGATGAATGTAAATTAACATTACTGACATTACTTGACTTCAGTAAGGCATTTGATACAGTTGACACGGACCTTCTATTATGTAAATTAAGACTTCTGCATCTTTCTGAAAGTTCTGTTACTTGGTTTGAATCCTACCTTCGCGAACGTCAACAATGTGTCATTGCATGCGATTATTCTTCAAGATGGTGTGTCGTGAAATCTGGAATTCAACAAGGATCAGTTCTCGGACCTTTACTCTTCATGATTTATATTAATGACGTGACTAAAATGATAAAACACTGCAAATACCATATGTATGCAGACGACTTGCAAATTTATTTGCATTTCCACCCTGATGAGACTAGTGACGCAGTAAATAAAATAAACGAAGACTTAAATTCGATTTCACTGTGGTCACACAAATTTGGATTAAGGTTAAATCCAGAGAAATCGCAAGCAATCGTAATGGGACATAATCGTCTACGAAGTACTCTTGATAGTGATACTATACCACATATAACATTGAATGGGATTATTGTTAAATACAGTGAAACAGTTAAAAATCTTGGCATTTTTATGGATAGCGATCTAAATTGGAACACCCAAGTAACACACACTTGCAAAAAAATATTTTCTCAACTTCACTCTTTGTTTCATATGAAAGAATTTCTACCACTTAGTCTAAAAAAGAATCTTATTCAGACGCTTGTAATGCCCCATTTTGATTATTGCGATTCCTTACTAACTAATGTAAGTTCACTCTTAGCTGAGAGACTACAACGTGTTCATAATGTGTGCATACGATTCATCTGCAATACTCGTAAATTTGACCATATAACACCTTCCCTCCAGTTACTTTCATGGGTGCGTCTGAAGGAACGAAGAACAATACATTCACTATCTCTTCTATTTAGAATCATGCATACTTCTACTCCGAATTATCTCGTATCGCACTTTCAATTTCTTAGAACTCTTCGAAACCGACATCAAGCACTTCTTTCTATCCCTCATCATAGAACGTCTCTATACTCATCCTCCTACACTGTAGAAATACCTCGTCTCTGGAATTCGCTACCTAATGATGTCAGGGACTGCCGGACTTTATCACAATTCAAAATTAAATTGGAAAATTTTGTCTTGTTTAATGCTTTTTAGACATTGCTAGAAGTGTCGATTTGTGTTTTTTTTTACTCCAGATTAAAATCGCAAGTTTCTTGTTTATGTTAGTTAATTAGGATACAATTAATTATACTTAATCACTCATTTAAAGTTTGTGTGACTGCAACCTGTGTATATTTTTGTGTGACTTTACTTCGTTTATAGTGTTTTTTTTCCTTTTTATTTCTGTTATTGTATTTGTATTCCTGGTGTTGTGGAAGAGAAGGCCTGATGGCCTTAACTACACCAGAATAAATAAATAAATAAATAAATATTACTGAATTCTCTTTAAAAGCTTTTAGGGTTATTTGAGACCACAGAGTAGATAAAAGTTTGATTAGGAATTCCTGTCTTTCTCCAACTCGAAAGTCTCATAAACAAGACTTTTCTTATGGCTCCACAGGATCATTGATTTTGCAGCTTACAACATGAAAATGGCATGTATCTGGACAGGGGTTCTTAACGAAACCTATACATGCTCTTTTCCTTCTATTAAACCTAGGAATTTGTAAAGGGTATTCAGTTATACATTGCAGATATACAACACTCAGAAATATATATCACCAAGAAATATAATTAGTCCTGTATAAAATTACAGTAATTCAATTGAAGTAATTTGTGTACGTATGAAATATCAAACAATTTTTTTTAATTAGTACGTTAGAGTGACTACAATATTTTATTATTGTTACAAAATTAGTAGAAAATATGTTCAACGTGTCACAAGTCATTAGATACCATTAGAAATGTTAAAAATTTGTATTAAAACTTATTGTATAGAAATGTTTGATGCATATTACAAGAAAATTTTCTGTTCATAATTAGATCCACTGTGATCAATCATTTGTTGGCAAGGAAACAGTCATCTAAAGTAAAACCAGCATCTATTTTCAGCAGAACACCCTATCATTCTTGGGAGGAAGTATTTTCATTACACAGTTAATAATATAATTTATATTGAACATTGTTAATATAGTGTGAACTTTGATATACGTACTTTTACTTTTCTGACAGATTTCTCGATATTAGAAAAGATGGACAATGGCTTCTTATGGTAAGTATTCAGAATATTTGTAAATATATAACATTATTTATTTCTCTGTTCAGTGCTTTTCTTGAATTTCATCAAGATTTAAGAATACAGATGTCTGCTTTCCAGATAAATTGCTAATTATCAAGTTTACATAACTCAATATGGCCGACCTTCGTAGAGAATAAATCTTGAAGACTCCATTCCGTTTAACTATACACAGAAAGTAACCTAATCTTATTACCATCGTTCTATTGAACAAGTCCATGTAATCTAGATAATTTCTGACATCACTGCATTAATTATGGCTCATGGATCATGTAGAGCTACACAGAGTAGATAATTGCCTATAAATTATATAGGCCTACTTATTTCTTTTTTTACTATTGCTCTAATTGTAAAAAAAATATGGTATCTTTGAATAGTGAAGCCTCTGGGACATAATTATGACGATTTTTTTTTTCTGCATTACCAATGTAGTTAAATCATCATCACTTTCTTTCGAATTATTATTATTATTATTATTATTATTATTATTATTATTATTGTTATTATACTTATACAGACCGAGAGCATACTCAAGGCTGGTGACTGGTGCAAGAGGTACGTGGAGGGGAAAGCAGTGAGGATACACGTTTGGAGGCAGTGTGACAAGGACAGTGAATGTGTGTGACAGAGAACACATGCTACAGACCGATAAAAACATTGACTCTATTGTTTAATTTATTTGTCAATGGACTCATTTCACTACAGGTTGATGTTTACCGCCAGTACAACTCTCTCGAGAGGGAGCGTGACTACCATCTGCACAGTATCAGTGATTGCATCAAACTGGCCTATGCACCCCTTGGTTACGTTTCGCAACCTCATAGACTCGTCCAATGCTCACGCGCATCGTGTTTACACCGGCCGTGACTATGCTCTCTGGCTGTACTCTTTTTTCCTTTCATATTTTTTTATTAAGTACCATATCCGTTTTAATTCAGTTCGTGTTTTCGTCAGATTGTAAGGCACATTTTCATGTTGTCTGTGTCATTTTTCAAAATATTTCATCTTTTAGTTTTCATTGAGCATGCCTACAACATAAACTTGCAACTGGCATATTTTGAAGTGTTTAAGACTTGTATTAAATAATTGAATAACTTAATAAGAGTCAGATTGTAATAACATTTATGTAAGAAACAGCACTGACATTTATGTAAGATAAAGATGTGTCTGGTACACCCACACTGCTCATCTGAGAGGCTTTTCGACTAGTATTTTGTGCTATTGGTATCTTATGAGTGTTCCCTGATCACAGGAGGCCTTGCTCCATTTGGGATTTATACAATAAATAAATATTTATTTATTCAATGCCTTTTTAAATTGTATAAACAGTACTACCTAATTATTACACTGTATGCAATAAACAATTAATATTTATCTTCCAGAAATTTCTACTAATAAAGAATCACTGTTAGTGTTTGCGAAGTACATCTCTAGTTCTATTTGTGGTGAAATATTTAATGAAGGGAGTGTCTGTTTTGAAAACTTATCTATAAAATGAATTTTTCCTACTACTTTGTATATTGGTACTTGTCATAAGAGAACTTCATGTAAATATAAAATTGAACTTACATGTAGGCCTAAGGTTCAAGTTTGAAATTATTACACTTTTGCTTTCATTTTACAGTTTTATGCTCCTTGGTGTGCTCACTGTAAACGCTTAGAGCCAATATGGGCTCATGTAGCCCAGGCACTTCATAACACCAACATTCGAGTGGGTCGAATTGATTGCACGAGGTTCACAGGAATGGCAGTAGAGTTTGGAGTATCAGGCTTTCCAACAATCATGTTGTAAGTTTCTGTTTTAATTTATATTCTACAATTTCAGTAATATATGAAAATTGAAAATATACTAATTAACTCTTTTTTTTTTATTACAACTTAGTGTTTTGTAGGACTGATTCATATATAATTTCTTTATCTTTCTGAGAACATAACAAAATTTGGAATTTCATTGTAGCTTTAAGAAACAATGTATACTACAGTTATTGTTATTGTTGGATTTCAGACTTACATAAATATATAATTTATTTATTGATTTATTTATTCTGATTCATTTTATTTGTATGTTTGGTCATTAAATTACACAAAGTGAAGGCTGAAATTTTCAGCCTTCACTTACTTATTGTGTAATGTATTGATTGATTGATTGATTTATTTTTTAATAGATTCTGGTACTTGAAATAATATGTCTAGCAAAGTAATAATTTTTATTCTATTGCATAATATGTTACAGATGAATAAAACTAATTATCGCCAATAGGAGGGGTAAAAAAATTATAATTCTATTGCGTTGTGTATTAAATATTGTAAGTTTTAAGGTTACATATACAAATAAGAATCATTTTTATCTTTGTCATGTGTGTCTTGGTACCTGTTTGTTTTACAACCATCACACAGTGGGCCAGAATTCAAATCTAGCTGGAAAATATTCAGTTTTTGAATGTTTAAAATACTGTTTTCTCGCTATATAGTCTCGAAGTACTAAAACTAATCTTCATAAATCTGTATGCCATCAATTTATACCGAGCGAAATGCCGACAGGGCTGGCTGCTAAAAGTCGGTAAGTGTTAAGAACCCGAGCGCTGAGCGCCAGACGGTTTATGGCGGTAGTGATGTGAGGGTGATCTGTGGGTTGTTGATGTGGAGAAAAGTGTCTTTCTGTGATGGAAGTTTTAACAGAAGGTTCGTACTTCCTATTTCCATTATTCATACTTTAATTGTATACGTGAAATATTACCAGGGATGCGTTAAACATAGCTTTAAAATATTGCGGAATTATGTCTTTACTTCATTTTAAATTAGAGATATAAAAAATGTTGCACCAGGTGTTACCTTAAAATCTACATCAGATTATAAAGCAATCCTTACAGTTTATTACAAAAGTTAAGATTTGCTTGGTTTGCTTGCCTTTTTCTTATATTTGCATTTTTATCTCAGAGGTAGATCCCCATATCCAGTCCACTGTGACTCAGATTGACTTAAACGAGGTGTTGACTACTAAAATAGGGTCTACTCAAACTCTCACTGATTTCGTAGTGACAAAATTAGAAATACAACATTGTTCCAAGGATATTTTACGGTGTGTCGAAAAAGGTGTGCACACATTTAGAAGTAATTTAGAAAAACGCTTGAAACAATGCTCCAGGAAAAAGGACCGGTTTTTACGTAAAGATTCGGAATGGTTAGTGAAATCAATGGACCACGGACATCCTCCTCCCTTCCCTCTACTTTTCCCACATGCCTGGCCGATTACTCCAGACTCTTTCTTCTCTCCATTAATAAATTATTGTCAATATTTTAGTAAAACCTGAAACTTTTAACAGGGGAATTAAATACACTGTCAATTCACAGGGCTAACGACTTCAAAGCTGGGTACCTGGTTCAAATAAAGTGCCCTGGTACAAAATTTAACATGGAGGCATGAGATAATTACTCTGCTTGCCATTAAAATTTCACTTTAATTCATGTGTCCCCAATTTAAAAAAAGGATATCAAATTTCCCCAAAGAGTTCTACAATAAATAAAAACTCGCCAAATGTCCAAGGATTTAATTCCATCCGTTTCAGGAGTAGGTAGACCTCAAAAATTGTTTGAAGAAAGTGGCATGAAAACAAGAATTAAACATGTAGGGTACGGTCTCTGAAAGATTAGCATTCTTAAAGTGAATTAGTTCTAGATACTCAATTATCTTTGCGGGGTTCAGGGAAAAGAGATGCAACATACGTTCTACAACAACTCACCAAAAATTACTCCAAAAAGAGCATCAAAGTATATGATAGCCTATAATAAATCTCCAACTTTACCAAAACCATATACACCAGAGAAAGCATTACAAATGTTAATAGATAACGTCACCAAACGTAAATACAATGTGCAGTGTTACCTATAGGTCTGCCCAAGAAGCCCAAGAAGCTAGACATTAGAGCATTATAAAGTACTGTAAAGATTATTCAAGAAAATTTTCTCGAATTCAAACACTGTAGGATATCTTAAATCATCTTCTTGTAACTCCTGATCCTATCATATCAAGTATTTATCCGTTTTAAGAAAATAAGAATTCCTTTCCCGCTGAAGTGCGACAAATGTTGAAGGAACTCCATACTTACAGTACAAGTGAAGACGTGCGTATGACAAGAGGGAAGGATGATGAAGCGAAGAGCAGCTGCAGCTGGAAGAGGAGGAGGAGGAGGAGGAGGAGGAGGAAGAGAAAGAGGAAGGAAGATAAGGAGGACGATGATGCAGACGATGACTCCTCCTATTAGAGAATATTGGAAACTACAAGTTCACGAAAAGAATAAGCGATATAATTAAGTACCTAGTAGGCTCCATGAAAATAGTTATTCAAATTCGCACTCATAGCTCATTACTACGGATAACATCCCATACTGTCTTATTATTATTCCATAAGCTCTTAGAAATCATTATTTAGTAAAACAGAATCATTTAAAATTATATTCCATACTTATTTAATTTTTTCCCGCTAGATTTGAATTCTGGCCCACTGTGCATCACTTCGAAATTTTTTGAGGTAGTGATGCCAATAAGACTTCGTGGTTCATCACTTCCAAAAAGACATTAATAATAGTAGAGAGTTTTCTTTCTTTACTGCTACTTCAGCGTCAATAATAATTACTTTTTTTTCGAATGTTCACCATCTTTCTGTGCCAAATCTTAGAACTACCATATTTTCTTCTTGGACACTCTTTTTCCCTTGAAGAGTGTCTTTCATGAAGGTTCCAAGTACCTATCGAAAAAAGAAGCATGGGAAACCCAAGATCTTTATTTATCTCATCTATATATCGAAAGAAAAACGTCAAATGATTCCCCTGATGACAAAGAAGGTGATTTGGATTTGTTATCTGTTGAAAGTAGTGCAATGTAAAATAAAGAGGTTCCTGTGCAGATCAGTTCCAGGTAGTACCGGTAATGTTTCATGAGCTTAATGACACATGCCTCAAGGAAACTAAACGATAAGGGGTGGAGTGAGACCGGTCTGCGTAGAGAAGCGTGCAAGGGACCTGTCCATATGCTGGCGTATGACCACTCGCCTCCCGACAACAGATTTTGTTAGGTAGAAGTTGGAGTGGGACTGGTCTGCATAGGAATTGGGTGTACACATACGTTTATTTTATTTATGTGCAGTAGTTAATAAATTAATTTTGATATGACTGCAGTATTTTATACGCGAAGTTTACCAACATGATCTGATATTAGTTAAGGTCAGGCGAAAGGCATTAAAACTGACATACAAAGAAAGGCCGCAAAATTATATATAATTACTGGAATTGTATATATATTTGTAGCTGTTTAGTATTAAACATTGATTTGATTAATATATGAATTACACAACTTTTAACACTACAGTAGAACCTCGATTATCCGTGGTAATGAAGGGGGTGGACTGAACAGTTAATCGAAAAAATCGGATAATCCGTACTATAAAAAATGTTCATAAATCGAGTGCGAAGTACTTACAGTTTCGTAATTTGAAGCTTCTGCTGTACTGCAACCACTGGCATCTTCGTACAACACACTACACCATACAATATTATGCTGTTTATAACTAATAAACACGTAGAAGTACAGTAATATGCAACTAAAAACGCAAGAAAATTGGTTTTATTTGCACAATCTACAGATTCTCATAACCTCTGTGCTGAGAAGTCAGTTACTTTTCTTTGGACTTTAGATTTATTTAACTTTATCCTTATGTCCATTCTTAATTTTATGATGGCAAGAATATCAGGAAATTGAATTGAGTATTAGATCGCACACAGTTCTTACGCCAATCTCGTATTCTGATGTGAGACGAGTCACAGTTTCTCCATTCCCGAACCGCTAGATTATTTGCACTTTTTTTTTCGATACTTAACACAATACGTTTTCTTTTGACGCCCGTAGAAGACATTTAGTTATACATTTCGGCCACACGACAGTAGAACAATGACTGAATGGAGCATTGGCTATAATTGTGTGGAAGTTCTCCGGGTCATTCCTCTGAAAACAGGTAATGGTTATTGTACAAGCTGGAAAAACACCCCCTTCCACAAGTAACTGTGTGTGTTGCAGATAGTGGCAGCATTCCTGCTACATATTGTGTAATGGTAAAGCTGGAAATAACCCTTTCTAGTAAAAGTACGTACTAATGTAATGTACAGTACTTCACATATTTTTCTGCCTACAATAAAAAAAACTCGAGAGGACAGTTGGATAATCCGACGATTGGTTAATAGGGTGACGGTTAATCGGAGTTCTACTGTATATCACTTTGGAAAACGTAATGAACAACCAGTTCTGATGATGGCCAATAGCAGACCAAAACATGTTAACAAGGTAACATAAAATTTAACACTTGAAAGATACATAATACGTTTTCCAAAATGTGTTGTTTGTTATTTTTGACTAGATTGTTCTCGATATTTTGTACTTCTCGCGTAATTTCCCCCCTCATCGATTTTTCGCCTTCTAATGTTGACAAAGAAACTGGTGAGAAATGATTGGGGTAAATACGGTATTTCATATTTCAATTGCAATATCTTTGGAAAATATTTGAGTGCAAGAGGTCAAATGACTTTATTGTCAAACGCTTGGCATTAGAAAACAACGACATATTTCAGTTGCTATTTCTGTTTGAAGATGAAAAGGGATACTAGATATTTATTTATTTAATTTATGACAGGATAAAGCTTGAATTACAATAGACAGTATAAAATTATAGTCACTTTTGTCATGAACATATATATAAGGTGTAAATGTAAAAATGAAAAATTAAAGAATAACGAATAGATGGCAATATTACTTTAAATCAACTATCTTCAATATGTTAAAATCTAGAGTCCGTATTTTAAATAATTCATTAAATTTAAAAAACATTCTTAACAATGGTGAATTTTTATATGGTGATATGTTTGGTTTTTTGTATTATAATAATTGTCAATTTCTTAAATTTGATGTTCGAGCATTAAGCTGAATTTTTAATAATATTTCGCTATTATCCAGTAGACTATTGAATATTTTATACAATAAAAGTTTCTCAGCAAGTAATCTACGACTGGCAAGAGACATTGAATTAAAATATTCAGTAAGTAGGCCTAGACTGCGGTACGAAATTTTTTTATGGTAAACTGAATTATATTTTTTTATTGCTATGTGATTTACTGTGATTTACAAGTGGGAGACCAAATTAATATTTTACTGTATGACCAGCCTCATGGTCTAGTGGTCAGAGCTTCTGGCTGTAGTTCATGAGGTCCCGGGTTCGATTCCCGGTTAGAGCACAGGAATTTTTCCTTAAAGGGGATTATTCCTGTGTTCGTCCATGGTCTGGAATTTAGGTTAAGTTTAGATTTAAGACCTCTCCTGGCACTTACATTATCATAATCATCCTATCACATCATCGGGGTAATGTAACTCCGCCTTCCAGGCGCCCCAACCTCAGAAGTGGGTTACAATTAAGCCACAGCCAGGAGAGAAGACCAGAAATGTCGAAAAGACAACCTGGTGGCATTGGATTAAAAAAATATTTTACTGTATGTTTAATAAATACGAAAATGTGTTATGAATGGCTACATTCCTGTTGTACCCCCGAGTTTTTACTTGTGTTGGGCGAGCCCATGGTCAAATAACACTGGTTTCACCAGGAGTTCCGGTTCCGCTATAGTATCCCAAAGAATCTCCATCATCTCATGTCATTGTGGGTATAATGTAGACCAGCCTCCTATGGCACATTCTGGACAACAACTCTCTTGATAAATTGGTCTACACAACTGGCTTCATATGCGGGAATGACGAACAATCAAGTACCCAGCATTATAAAAAAAATGAAAGTTGTAGACATGGGTTTGAGCCACATATAGAGTAACTATAATGTTTCTCTCTAATATACGAGACTTTTTCTCCATTTCATTCTAGAATGCAAATTTCTCAAAAGGCAAGAATAAAAAGATTTTCAAGTTAGAAAAGTAATGGTCTAACATAAGTACTGTTTTGACAGTTATTAATGATGAATTTTATCAGCATTATCTAAAACGAACTCATCAGAAGTAGTTGCTAGCTTCCTGTAAATTGGTTTGAGGAACCTTTACATACTTACAATCGCCTGATAACACTTCTCATCTGTTATATTTAGCAATGTGGTCATAATGTGTATGGTGAGAGACTTCAATTGCAGATTGGAACTGATGTTGCTACTCGTTTATTGATAGTAATATAAAGGTGGAAATATGAGAAGTGCTGTAAGGGGAAGTAAAATAACACTTGGGATATCTTGTCAGTAATCATAGTTTGGCATTGCCCAGGATTACTGTTATTTGAAGCTACAACTGCATAATTCAGCTACCTGCGCCAATATATCTCAGAATGTACAGAAAAAAATAGGTAGTGGTTGTGGTGTCTATAGTGAATGCTCTTGGATGGCCTCCATTCGCTTTCTTGCTTCCCAGTATAATTTTGGTGTTGAGTCCAGGTGGGATGACCTTAGATTTGGATATCTGTGAAGATAATCCATGTCCATGTCCATCACTGAGTCTTCTTTATTACACAGAACACATTTTGGTGATTTGAAAATGAAGATACTATATAAATGTACTGTCAATTAATAGTCTAAACATTGCCACTGAATCATATCTAGGTGATTTTGGTATTATAGATTTATCTTATTTAGGAGAATTGACCATGATTTATTTGTACTTTCAGTTTTAAAATTTTCAGCTATTTCTTTCTGGATATTTCTATTTATTATTAATTTTGCAGAATGCTATGATAATGTTGTATTCTTCCTTTGCAAAGTCGACCTGGTTGGCAAGTTGGTATAGCGCTGGCCTTCTATGCCCAAGGTTGCGGGTTCGATCCCAGGCCAGGTCGATGGCATTTAAGTGTGCTTAAATGCGACAGGCTCATGCCAGTAGATTTACTGGCATGTAAAAGAACTCCTGCGGGACAAAATTTCGGCACATCCGGCGACGCTGATATAACCTCTGCAGTTGCATGCGTCGTTAAATAAAACATAGCATTCTTTTGCAAAATTTTGGTACCCTTTGTAGCCAAAGTGCCTTCCCATAGTAAAAGAAATGGATCCAGAACACCTCAAAATCTTTGCTTCAGTGCCTGACCATGATAATATCTTCGAAAAATATTGGAGTGCAAGAGGCCAAATGACTTTGTCAAACGCCTGGCATTATAAAACATCAACATTTAAAAGTCATTGCTAAATGGTTAGTTAATTTTGTACACAGTGGCATATGACTGGATATACTCGTAATAGATTACTTTTTCGTGGAAAATTGTAAAATAACAATTATCGTTACAATCATATTATTATTATTTATTTTTTTCATGAATCTCTCTAGGATGACTCCACTATATTATATTAGCATAATGTTTCCATCCCTCTAAACTTGCCTGCATTTATTACACATTACTCAACAATAGCCTTAAGATGTAGTAAAGTTGTCTGGTGTTGGGCACTGTAATTTCTATAATAATTAATCTACAGTTGTAACTTAATTTATTGGTTTACAAGAAGAAGTCTTCTCAGTGTTGATGTGTTTATAAAATGAAAGTTCATGCAAGAAGGGTCTATTTCAGACTTCTTGAACGTCTTTTCTTTTCTATTTACAGCTTAAAGGGAGAATTTCAGTACACGTTTAAGGGTGATAGAACAAAGGAAGAAATAGTGAATTTTGCTCTTCGAGTGTCTGGCCCTCCAGTCCAACAAATTACTCGAACAGAAAGCTTGGATAATCTGAAAGCATCCAATCCCTTATTCTTTGTTTATGTGGGAGATCATATAGGCTCGCTGTGGGTAAGTATTAGGACATATAATTTATATTTTTACGCCATTGTGATGGTGTAAGAAATTGTTTTAAAGATTTTCACAGAAATACAAGTTTTCAGCATCTCTGCCGCAAAAGTGGTTTTGAACATTAATTTGTAGGATGACCAGATATTAAGAATGAAAAAAGAGGACCTAATTCTTAAGAAAGGAAAGAAACATTAAATTGTTTTCCTTATACACATTAAACAATTAATTAATATAAATTGCATTGAATAACTCGTTCAAAATAAACACCAAATTAGTAGGAAACTACTAACAAAAATTTCTTCACAATTCTGTCTGAAGAGAAAAATCCAGCAACTGTCCCATCGCTACTGTCACTTTTCTCACTGTGTTTGACATACTTATTCTTACTGCATGGAGTACTTTATACTTTTGGATAAAGTTTTGTGTTTTAGGTATATATCAAACATTTCCAAAATTATTTAGTACCTGTAGCTTACAATTAGTCGAATCAACTTCAGATTTATTACTAACATCAGTCTTAGTTCGTTTCATGATAAAGAAAATCTTTTCATCACGACATTTTAAACTGGGATGTTTAATGCAAAAGGAAGAGTTCTTTGAAAATGAAATTTATCAGGCACCTTTCATCATTGTGAACGATGTTAAATATTAAAAATTTTAAGGATCAGAAACTGTTTTTTCATCAGTTGGCAAGATTTTTTTTAACCACACAAAGTAAATTCTTACTAAACTGGTCCCAGAACAGTTCTTCATTATTATTAGAATTTAATCAGTCGGAGCTAAAAGGAACTAAGTCACTTTTCAAAAAAGCAAAAAACATTCCACTAAAAACACAAAGTATATATTTTTATGTTGTAGAAAACAAAAGAATACTCAAAAGTCTTAGTTCCTTCTTCCACCATTCATTGCGCTTGACATCTGTTGTTCAAATTGTTGCATAACCACAAACTGCATATTTTGACTTAGTTCCTTTTAGCTCTGACCCATTCAATTTTATTATCCCTGTATAAAAATTCTCTTCAGTGATTGGTCCATAAGGTTCAGTGTTTATACGCTTATTGCTTCTAAGATTAAGACAAATACCACAGTAAGATTACTTCCTTTTCGACACATTAGAAGTCAGCAGTAATAATAACTGTCATTTTAGCTGTGAGAAAGTCTTAACATTTTAAGTTAGTCATTGAAATGAACTAGCAAAATACGATCACCATATGGTCTGGTCAATAGAATTAAATTAATATGGGCTATGTTGTTAACACATCGTAATACAAAAGAAACTGAAAAATTAATATTATTTGTAACAGGAATAATAGCAGTACATGATGTACAGTAGTTCGTAACTACTATTCGATAAAAAAAATATTTCGGAAATTGGAACCAGTATGTTTACTGTAGACTGTTACTCATCTGGATCATATGACAACCAGACTCCTGGACGCATCAAAAAAAAAGAACTGCCCAGACCAAAATAAGTCATCTGAGCAGCCTAAACATGTTTTGTACAACAATTTCTCCTAAATTGTTGGACCGATTTTGATCATGTCCTTTATGTACGAGGAAATTCAAGTGGAAATACTGTACATTAAGTATTATTTGTGCATACGAATTAATGGCGCCTTAAAAATAATTGACATGAATTTTACTCAAAGATTTAATGTTACTTTTTGTTTCTTATCTAATGTAAAGCAATATAAGAAATGGTGTAGTCACTATGTCCTTACACTCCTTTGTGTTCGAGAAATTAGTTTTTGTTTGCATAATTATACCTCCATTTTTAAACTTAAGAGAGAAAAATCTTAGATCTTCAAGATATTTATATAAATAACTTTTAAAATTTAATGTAACCTAGATGTTAGAAAGAGTATAACATAGACCAGCCTCCTATAATGCACAGTGGGCAACAAATCTGCGATAATGTGGGCTACACAACTGGCTTCATATGGATGAATGACGAACAATCAAGTACCCAACATTAAAAAGAAAAAAAAGCATGAAACTTGTGGTCCTGGGTTTGAATTCATATAGAGTATGAATGTTTTTCTATTGTTCATGATCATGAGACTTTTTTCCGTCCCATTCTAGAATGCAAATTTCTTGAAAACCAATGATAAAAAGACTTACATTTCAGAGAAAGAATAATCTAATGTAAGTATTATAATGTAACTCTCATCCTGCAAAAATTGTATTGCTATAATATGAAGTATTTCATGTTTACATTGTTCAAATAAATGTTTATACTGTATGGTATTATCTCTTTGCGTTAAAATAGAAAGAATACTAAAATAAGCCATTCCCACTATGGTTCTGTTTAATACGCGATTATTATTCATTCCTTTGAAGAGCATCTTACCTAGGTTTCACTGTTGTTCTTTATCAGACAGAAAACCAAAGAGGCAAGTACATGTACTAACTAAAGAAAAGTTTAGTGAGATTGTTGCAAATCTAGAAATGTCTCATTCTTGCATAACAGAGGAATTAAAATACAGTAAAAGAGTAGAAATTTAAAGATTTTGTGTTATAACTGATATGTACATCTATTATCAGGCAGTAGGCTACATCTCACTTGATGATATTGAAGGGTCCAGGGGAAAAACACGTTTATTCCAAATTTAATAATTTTTATATTTTAATTGATTCTGGCAGTTAAAATTGATATCTTTAAGATTCCCTAATCATACAGAGGAAAAAACGCGCTTGGTTCCACATTATAAGCATATTAAGGAAAGGCTTACATGGGAAGAAACTGTCAGTTCTGCAAGTCTGTAAACGCATTCCTGAAAAATTTGCATAATGTGACTAAATGTGTTTTTCGTCTGAACCCTTCAAATTGTTTGTATACATCTGAAGTCTGATTAGTGTTATATGTATCTAGTCAGAGATGTATGAAATGGAGAGAGGAAAGGAACTGGCCACACTACCCCATTATCTCTTGGCCTACTTGTCTCATGAGTGACGGCTTGTTGGTGTCACTTGTGGGGTTCAGACCTGTCTTGAGACAGTTGACTAAACAGCAACAACTTAAGAGAAGCAATGATAGCTTCTTAAAACAATTCCGAAAATATCTATTTGTAAATGGGCAATATTTTGAACAGTTTCTGTGATAAGTGCTAATGTGCATTATATGTCAAAATTATTTAGATTTATTGCTTTTATTAGTACTAATATTAATTTTGATTTCAATATTAGCAAACTATCTCTGAAGTTGTGGCTGATATGTACATCTATTATTTATCAGGCAGTACATTTCACATGACGATATGTTCGAGGAAGTACAATTGTTTGCATACATCTGAAGTCTCATTAAGATAATATGGATCATATGAGGAGACAAAGAGGAAGGCAGAAAATAAGAAAGATGAAGAAAGTTGGGTTTGCAGTGAAATACCTGCCCACGGGCAGAACACTGAATGAATGAATCTGAAGTCTGATTAGTGTAATTTGTTACTAGTTAGCAATATATGCAATGGAGGAGGAAAGGAACTGGCCATACTATCCCCATTATCTCCTGGCTTAGTTGCCTCATGAGTGATGTCGTACTGTTGTCACTTATGAGGTTCAAACCTGTCTTCGGACAGTTAACTAAACAATAATATTAGCAATTCCATGCTGTTGCGATTTGCCTGCAGTGTGTGCTAGAAATTGAGACAGGGTTAGCAGAAACAAATGCTAAGTCTTTGCTGACACTTCAAAGAATTTCACTGTATATGTACAGTTAAGGAAATTAGTGGGGAAAAATCGTAGGCTACTTTATAACTAATAAATATTGCACATATAGTTTGACCTTAATTTCTCACTGTTTTTTTCTCTCTTTTTTTGCAGGATACATATTCTGATGTAGCAGAAAAGTTTCAACCACACGGATTTTTTTATTCTGTATTGCCTGAAATTGCGAAGAAACATATCACATTTACAACACATCCAACAGTCTTTGTTTACAAAGAAAATTCACATTATTTCTTTCCTGGTTAGTAGAATGTGACATATTTGATTTAATTCGTATAACAACTTAGTCTTTATTACTCGTAATTAGAATCAAATTAATTATTTAAAGCTTGACATTGATAATGCTACTTATTTCCTTTGGAAATCGTATTTTGCTGTTATGCAATGAGATAAAATAGTATGTGATTAAGTGGTATAAACATATTGTTAACTGTGAGCATCATTAACTTATAGGGTCTGTGCTAGTTTTCTCTGTCATTGAATATTGCAATTTCTTTTTATGATCACTTCCACAATACCAGTACTTACATTTTCATCATTTAGATTTGGTTTTTCTATTAATTACACCATATGGTTTCCAACAGAATTCATAAATGAAGAGACAGAGCTGGAATATTTAAATGCCTCCATGTATGACTGGATAAATGCTGAAAGATTTGCAACATTTCCGAAGATAACACGAGGAAATATTAATCAGTTACTACAGACAAGAAAATATCTTGTTTTGGCTGTAGTGGAAGAGAACAAGCTTCAGGAGATACCCACTGAAATGCTGGTGTAAGTATCTAAAGTAGAAGACATGCCAAACTTATTTTTATCGAACAGACAACTGTCTTTTGAATGCTAGTTCTATAATCCTTCATAATATAATTTTGTGTCATCTTCTCACCTTCTACAATAGACCAGCTATTGTATTGTCAGAGAAGTATTGCAACTGAGTGTGGTCTACTCTATTGAGAGAAAAGAGCATTAGAGGCAACTGCTGAAGAGTGGAAATGCCTAACAAAAAAGTTTTTATTGCTTTTTCTCGTTAATTGTAAGTTGTTGGTTATGGATACACTATGAAAATCCCTAGTTATTTTTCATTACAACTTGTTTGAATTTGTACTTAGACAATTACATAGACTGTAAGTATATGTATTTTGTTTTTCTGCAGATTTTCTTTAAAACATTTTACCTACAAGTAAATTTATTAGAAAATATAATTCTTGTCATTTGCTGTTCCTTTAATATTATTTGAGAAAAGGTACAATAGATTTCCCAATGTGTCATTATTTGATAATAGTTGTAATTATGTTTAAATTACCCATTTATAAATAGGATGATTTATACTTCATTATTTTTGTTACAGTTTTAGAGATATGATTGAATCTGTCATCATGAAAAATAGAGATAAGTTTCATAAGTAAGTATCAGTATCTGAATGTTTTAATTTCTTAAAGTTAAACTAAGGTGATATCGTATTGGCCCGAATCTAATATGATGTTTTTTTTTTTTTTGGATAAAAACAGTGCTGCGAAAACCAGACTCGTATTATAATAGAGGCCTAAGCCATTTCAAGTGTGAAAGAAGTCTACTTATACATTACCAGTATACAGACTATTATCAACGTATTGTGCAACGTCTTCTTTCGTGACATGTACAGGATTGGGCCTGCTGCCCTGTCTAGGTCACACATTCAATCTGATCTAACCTATTCCCGATTTTTGTTACTGTACTGGTACCATACTATTTCCATACTCTCTCTCATACATTGGTTAAATTTTGTTTAAAGTTTGTTTGAAGATTTAGTAAATTCATGTAAAATACGAAAACAAAAGTCTGTAAATAATAATTATAGATGACTGTACAAAGATGCAGTGCGCGCTATTTATTTAGTCAACATTCATAAGCTAACCACCAATGAGATTCTGCATTGGATAATAATGAAGGATTTGGAATAAATTACGGCACTACAGGAGGTAAAGGTAGAGTTTATTAGTTTTTTCTTCACTCTATAACATTTTTAATGTGTACATTGTATATAGTGTAATATTTTTATTTTCCTAAAAAGAACATCTGAAAATTTGGGACCATATTATATTCAAGGTCGTACTAGATCCGGTCCAATACGGTATTATGAAAACAGTACCAAAATTAGTGAACCAGGGAAGCACTCTAAATTTTGGTTAAATGTTCGCTTATCATTTATTTCTCTTTCTCGAATTAATAATATAATTTTCATATAATAGAGTTAACAATTTTTAGACATTTGTTGATATTATTACTGTCTTTGAAATTGAAGTTTATTTCAACATCTGTTTCAATTTCATTGATGTAGCTAATAATATTATTGTTGTATATTTTATTTGGAGCTAAGAGGGATGAAGTTACAGGAGAATGGAAAAAGTTACACAATGCAGAACTGCATGCATTGTATTCTTTACCTGACATAATTAGAAACATTAAATCCAGATGTTTGAGATGGACAGGCATGTATCATGTATGGGTGAATCTAGAAATGCATATAGAGTGTTAGTTGGAAGACCTGAGGGGAATAGACCTTAGGAAAGGTCAAGGCGTAGATAGGAGAATAATATTAAAATCGATTTGAAGAATATGGGATATGATGGTAGGGACTTGCTCAGGATAGGAACTGACAGTGGGCTTATGTGAGGGCGGCAATGAACCTTGGGTTCCTTAAAAGCCATTTGTAAGTAAGTAAGTTATATATTTTAATTTGTATGAAATATTGGAATATCTGTCCCATAAACACCTATAATTTTTAATTATGGTTTATTTAACGATGCTTGCAACTGCAGAGGTTATATCAGCGTCACCAGTATTCCAGAATTTTGTCCCGCAGGAGTTTTCTTTTTACACGCCAGTAAATCTACTGACATGAGCCTGCAGCATTTAACACTTAAATGCCATCGATCTGGACTGGGATCGAACCCGCAACCTTGAGCATAGAAGACCAGAGCTATACCAACTATGCTACCCAGGTCGACAACACCTATATATTCTACCTATGTACATATCAAATATATAAGAAGTGTTCATTGTCATAGATGTGAATTTTCTAATTTTAACACAGACATGCTCTTGATGTCTATGACGGAACTAGAATGTGAACTTTGTTTTCATTCAGTGTATGTTCATGCTTCTGATAGGGAATAGATAAAAGGAGGAAGGAAGAAAAGAATGTTATGTTTTCAGAATCTTGTTAATGAGATTACAAATGAAGAGTACAGGGTGATAACTGATGAGTAACGTTTTGCTGTTTTTACAGGAGAGCAAGTTAAAAGTTTCAAGACCAATTACAATCTAATGTCTTTGAGTTATCATTCCTTAAATTTCTTTGGACTAATGAGAAGGTTATGCTGTACAGTTAAACTATACAAATCTATACGACCCGAGTTATTACACGACATCTTCAATTTAAATCCATGCTTAGGAAATAATTTCATGTGCACCACTAATTCAAGGGTTCATTTGCATAATTCAGAGAGAAGGAAGATCTTTTCATTATGTTATGTAATATCAGTTAATGCAATAATAGTTTCAAGCATACTTCGAACGTTTAACTATTTACCTATTCTACATGAATTAAATTTTGTTTACAAACACTGTTTTTATAATATGGTAGAGCTTCGATTGTCACCATCTTCAGCTATTGTCTTTTCTATTAACTGTTGTTCGCTATTGAATACTATTAAATTCAGTTATTGTCAAAATTGCACTAAACATACATTTCTCCTGGATAACTAACATTCTCACATTCTCTAACATTCAGTTTTGTGATCAAGAAAGAACTTGTCAGTTTTTTATTTCAGTTTCTAAGTCTTTTGTACTAGATATGTGATACTGCCACCTGGCATATGCCAATTCACAGTTAATAATAAATACAACAAACAAACTTGGCATCCCATCTAAACATGCAATTCAGTGTTTATTGAACTTTACGTCATTTATTAAGCTTTTATATTGTATTGAAGTCCTATAAGAAATGTAACGGATTTAATCATTATTAATTAAATTAAATCGGTGTGGTAATGTTAAGGAATAATCTTTATTTTCTTGTAATATGTAATTTTGTTGAAAGTCACCAGTGGCAAAGCTCTTAAGAGGCTTTTGAGGCTTAGCCCACCCAACAAATTTGAATTATTATTCATAGTAACAGTAGGCCTTTAAGTTAGTAATAACGATATATCATAACACTCGGTTGCACTCTGATCCTTCCATATATTAAGTTCACTGTTGGCAGTCATTCCAGTATAGAAAGAGCAGTGCGAGCAGTGAGGCTTAAGGTAAAAGCCTCTAAAGGCATGGCTACGACCTTGACTCGCAAACTTGAGGGTGACCAGGGACAGGACAAGGCTAACCTTCCGTCACAATATTACAATGCGCTATATTGATGATATCTGAAAGCGTTGCATTGTTGAGTTTAGTTTAATCAACAGTGCATGTGTGTGTGTGTGTGTGTGTGTGTGTGCGCGCGCGCGTGCGTGCGTGCGTGCTTTTTTTTTTATACAGATTTTGTGTAAAATGGGTCATACTGAGAAAACATTGATGTCATTGTAGAATTAAAAGAGAAACTGTATTTAAGTTGGACGTATGGAACATAATGTGCTTACAAAGATAGGAGATCAACACCACATTTACATATTAAAATAGCAGACAAAGGAAGACAAAATATAAATTTTCAGTTTTCATGGTGTGAGAAATATCCGTAGGTAACAGGGTGCGCTGAGACAAGTTATATTGTTTTACCTGTATTCTGTTTGGGGGTGAAGATGAGTGGTCATTGTCTTCTTGTGGGGTTTGTGTCACAAAAAATGTGACAAATATAAAAGCCAATAAATGTCTGTTCTGTAAAAAGATACAAGCTAAGCAGATTTTTTTCAGCCTATCCAGTATTTACACCTTAGCTTCACCACTGAAAGTCACAATTTAAAAGGAAAATGATTACATGGGGCTAGATTTTGTGTTTAGAATAAATTGTCTCTATAACGTGGATTTGAATGATGGGTGGGAAAACATGGCCCATGGACTAAATACACCCCTCCAATGTGTTCTCTTCAGATAGCGAGATAAATAAGTTTTTAATTAATTTTTTTAATATAAATCTATGCGAATATTGGACAGAAGTTGGCAATAGACGAAGTTAACAATAATTTAAGGACAAATGTTATCGTTTATTGTTTGTTAAAGACTTCATCTGTGTAGTATTGCTTGCATTCCAATGCTACTCATGGCTCGATGGTTGACTTCAGTTTTGTTTCCACCCTGGCACACCTTCTCTTGAACTGTTCCATCACACACAGTGCCAAACTAGCTTCTGTGTGAATACTCAACAGTCTAGTTCACTCGCTTGCATGTAAACATTGTCTTTTGTTGTCGACCTGGTTGGCGAGTTGGTATAGCACTGGCCTTCTATGCCCAAGGTTGCGGGTTCGATCCCTGGCCAGGTCGATGGCATTTAAGTGTGCTTAAATGCGACAGGCTCATGTCAGTAGATTTGCTGGCATCTAAAAGAACTCCTGCGGGACAAAATTCCAGCACATCTGGCGATGCTGATATAACCTCTGCAGTTGCGAGCGTCGTTAAATAAAACATAACATAACATTTTGTCTTTTGTTCATGTTGTATTTGTATTACAGTATCTGATTTCCAAACAATGACTAGTGCTTCTAAGAAACTGAAAGTTGACGTGTAATGTCGAGTGTTAAAAAATGAGTGGTTGTGAAAGTATTTTTTTCACATCTTACCATAATAAGCCCATTTGTCTTGTGTGTGTCCCCCCTCCTCCAGACCTTTAAAATGAATATTGATTTTTAGATGTGTATAATTCTTTCTGAAAATGTGTAAATAAGTTCATGACAATCATTATTTGCATTTTCAGATTTCTAAAAATGAATATTGGCCCTCCAAAAAAAATTAGTTTTTAATTTAACTCTCCTATAAATAAGTTCGCCCACGCCTGGTTTAAATGAATCGATTATTATTTCGATAACTGTGGTAGTTTCGTTGAACGAATTAATTAATGATGATAACCGAAGCTGCACTGTATAGATGAGCACTTCAAAACTGACCTGTGTAAGTTTGTCATTGTAATTTAATTCTGAATTGTATCATGATCAAGGGACATAATAATAAGTAACTCTATTTGTGGAACTGTAGGTCACCAGTAGAGTCATAATATCTGTATATTATTCTCTTTTGACGCTATAACTATGGTATAGTCTTGATTTTAAATTAGTAAGTATTGTTAGCAATGTTTGGCCAGATTTTGACATGTATTACTGAGGAAAATTTAAGAAATTAGGAAGAATACTACATAAGAGTTGCATACAGCTGTTGAATAATTTATTTGCTGTGAAGGAATATTGATATGTTTTCGGTTAAACTGTGTATTTTGGTTGTGCTGCTGAATCTACTGACTACCGCACTTTATATTGTTTTGTCAGATGGTTCCAGTTTGGTTGGGTGGGAAGTCCAGAATTGGCCAACTCTATTGCAATGACTGTTGTTCCACTTCCATATCTCCTGGTTGTCAATTCAACCACTAATCATCATCATATCCCAGAGGATGATCCTAGTCAGCTAACACCAGAAGCAGTAACTATCTTCCTGGAACAGATTCATAACCAGTCGGCTCCAGTAAGTTACCTTCACAGTAAGCGTATTCATAGTGTTTTCTCTTCCTCCAGTAGGTCAATTACTATCTACTAACGTGGGCAAGATTTGTTTTATGACAAATTTTAAAGCATTTGTGGTAGACAGAGTGGACAGGTTTTGCTAAGCACTCCACTTTCCTTGTGAAGCTCGCAGAAATAGTAAATAACAGCAGCAAAGACTAAAGAATATAAAATTCAGAGGAAAATAACTTAAATAATTGCACAAAGGTTTAATGTTTGCACTTGTATTTAAAATAATTTGGTTTATTTTAATTAATCTGACTATTTTAGTGCAGTTGCTCGTATTTTAGAAAATTAAACATTACGTTATATTGTTATCGGAATAATGATTCAATCACATGTAAAATCGAAAATAAACCACATATCATATTTCTCGTAGGAATAGTTTGAAAATCTCTTTTGATATGTAATACTGCATTTGGTAAAAATGTATCACTGTGGTTTTTAGTGCATTATAATATTGTAATGTATCGCTGTGTTTTTCAGTGTAGTATGGCATTGTACATTATATAAAGTGTGTGAAGTTTTTAATTTATGCTATGTGATGGTAATCTTATGTCAAACATAATTTTTATATCCATTGTAGATGTCAGTACAGTCTGTGTATGTCTTATATGCTTCTATAGAGTTTCTTTTTCTGCAGAGTTATGGGGGGAACACACTGCCTGTGAGATTGTACCGGACTTATTTTGAAGCTCGCACTTCTCTTGCTGAGATGTGGCAGGGAAATCCAGTATTGACTGCTGTGCTTTTCGGTCTGCCACTTGGTTTTCTCAGTTTGATATGTTATTCAATTTGCTGTGCTGATATCATGGATGCTGATGATGAAGAAGAAGGTATGATATGTGAACTTCGAGTTTTATAAATTAAAACATGATAGTTATGATCCAATAACACAGTTTTTTTTTTTTTTGTACAGAATTTTTCTTGAATCTTAAAAAGGCCGACATAGTGCTAGTTGTTAAACGGTGCTCCTACCTTCCTTAACCTTTTTGTTGCTCCTTCTAAAACAATGGTCTTATGTACGAGGGCTGTTTTTTTCAACCTCTGATGGTCCATAAAAAAAAGATAAGTGTAAATAATAAAATGAATATATTACCAAAAGTTATGTACAAACATGGTTACTTTTCGACATAATCACCGTGAAGATTGAGGCATTTGTCATATCTGTGGACAAGTTTTCCATAGAAAGTTGCTGCCAGTGAGTTAACATTGTTTAGTCTGGAACCTCTGCCCTCTTAGCCACTTTTTCAGTTCAGGAAAGAGGTGGAAATCGTTCGGCACTAAGTCAGGGGTATAAACTAGGTATTTAAACACTTCCCATCGAAATTGCTGAAGAAGCTGTTGGGTTATAGCAGCACTGTGAGGGCAGACGTCATGAATCAGAACTTTAGAAGTCAGCATGCCTCTTCTTTTATTTTGAATGGCTCTCCGCAGTTGTCATAAAGTCTGACATAAACAGCTGCATTAATCGTAGTCCTCGAGTTTATGGAACAAGTAACACATCTTTTTGGTCCAAAAATTGGTAGCCATGACCTTCTTGTTGTTGAAGATTTGTTGAATCTTTTTCGGTTTGTTTGGCGAGTTTGAGTGCATCCATTGTTGTGATTTGTTTTGTTTCGGGAGTGACATTGAATCCAGGTCTCATCTCCAGTCACAATTAATTTACCAGTGGCAGCTCATGAGATTTTAGCTTGGTAGGGCTGCACTAAAATTTTTAATATACAGCATTATTATGTTTTATGTACCACAGCAAAAATTAATTATATTAATACATTTTACCTGTATTGAAGCTGAAGCTATAATCAACCACTGAGCCTGTCCTTTTTGGTTTTGCTGCTGCTGCTGCTTTTGTCGTTGATGTTAATATTTGTTTATAATTAAAGTTTTGAAACACTATACACTATAAAATTTAATTTAAAAATACTATATTGGTTTGTGTTATTAATTTTATTGGCGATAACATTTCATTGTTCAATTCACAATTTTATTTGAAAACGAAGTCTAGCCTTCTTTATTTGCTGCTAGAAAATTTATTAATCATTTTATCATTGAAATTATCAATATTTTCAATCATCACTTCTTCTACGCTTAACATTGGCAAAGCAGCAAGACAGTCTGATGTCATTGTACTGGTTAAAAAAGTCTTCACTCTTTTCAGAATAGAAAAACTCCTCTCAGGCTGAGCAGTAATCATGGGAGTAATAAGAATTATTTTAAGGAGAGTGAACACTTCTGTGCAGGAATCACTGTATCCAACATGATTTTGTACATTTTCATAAGTCAAGAAATATTACGGAATTCTTGCCTCTCGCACAAAACGGATAGTTCTGTTTTTATGCGTTCTTTACACAAGAAAGGATAAGCTTTCAATGGTTTCATCAAGTTTAGCTGAAGAAAATTGTATGTAATTTATATTGTCTTTGAAAAGAGAGAAATTTAACAATTTTGCTGCTGACAAATGCTTATTGAAAGCATATCTCTCTTTTACCTGACAAGAAATGATATCACACACTTCTTCCACAGGGACAAGATTTTGCGACATACTTTTCCTTTTCTTCATAGAAGAAGTTTCTTCTTGTTGATGAGTAACAGAAGGTAGTTTGTTTCTTTCTTTCATGATTGTCTCAAGGAATGAATTTACTGCATTGTAGATATTGGTGCTGCATATCCATATGAGGCATGATATGATGAAAAAATTCTAGCCAAAAGTTGAAGTCCAAATCATTCAACATACGATGAATCCCTGTAGCTCCTTGTACAGTGAACTTATTTCTTTCAGTTTAAAGTTTCTCAAAGCATTCTGTTAAACTCTCCTTACTTTCAGAAACAGTATTAACTAATCGGATATGAAAATTCCATTGTGTGTTTGATCCTCCAGGTATTCGTCTAGAAATACTATCCAGCCCAGCTAATCGTGAGGGTGAATTAGAAAAAATGCAGGTATAGTGGCAAGACTATTGAAAAAAAATACGAACTTGTGAATTCTGTGATGCTGCCTTTTCTATGATAAAATTCAGCTGATGTGCATAACAATGCAATAACAATGCACAAAATGTGCATATTTATAATATTGTTTCATAATTGTACACCTGCCTTCTCTCCACTCGGTGACTCCGTTGTAGGTCTGGGCGATAAGTTTGTCACAGTCGCCATTCAGAACTGTATTCAACTGCTCTAAAATGCATTCCACTAATACTTCAGCATTTTGGGCTTTTGGTTTAAACAACTTCCACAATCTTTCATGCACAGCACTGTCCAATTCATAACTGAAAACAATAACATGCTGCTTATGACCTGATACATCAGTTGTATTGTCTGACATGACTACAAAAATTTCAGCAGATATTTCATCACGACACACCTCCAGAATACAGTCAAGAAATTCATTCTGGATTGTCTTGAAGTTCCTGTAAACACTTGAGTTCAAAAAATGGTTTTTGAGAGACTTATCTAACTTTCCAGCAAATTTCAATAATCCTCAAAATACACCAGGATTCGATGTCTGTCGTCATGGCCACGTAATGGAAGTTCAAATTTCCCGCGAAACTTCATACAGTCTATAATTTTCGAGAAAATTTCTCGATTTTGTCTCACTTTCTCATTATGTTTGTTTGCTGTCTGTAAGCATCACTTAGCTGATTTGCGATGTTTACTTTCCCTAACATAGCCAAATCAATGACATACTTTGTATGTTTTGCAGAATCATCGTGTTTTTAGCTTTCTCGGCTAAATGTTTTAAATCATTTACTCTTGCTTTTGTCCAAGTCACATCACGTCTGAACAATAAACACAGAAAGCAAAATAGCGCATTTTTTTTTTTCAGGACAGCCACACAACTATTTATGCTTATAATAAATAGAAGAATTAAATTTCCTAGAGTAAGTCTGATTTCTGTTGGATGATGCCTGAGAAATAACTGAGTCAGGAGTTTCACGACCTAAATTCATTATTTCACTCTTCTCTGCAAACGACAGTGATGTAAAACTGATATTTTGCAAATATTTAACACTGTTCTTGTTCTTATTCATATTTGTCTTAAAAAAGAAACTGTTTAAATAAACAGATGCACATTCTTAAAAAAAACAATAATAATACAGTGAAACCTGCCTTTGCAGTCACTTCATTTAAACGGCCACCTGGCCAAAAGGCTAATGTTTTCTGGAACCAATTGGATTTTCCATAAGATCAATACAAATTCTCTCTTTATTTAGCAGCCACCTCATGTGCCGGCCAGCGGCCGGGGTCTATTTGGATTGGAACCTGACTATAACAGTCACTGTCCAACAAAAAATTTTTTCACGGATACTGTCTGACCTATTTTTTTCGATGGTTAGAGGACAGGAAGCAATATCACGAGGACAATAGCTAAGTGTACAACAGTACATCCTCCATATCTTGGGGTTAGTTTGTTACTGTTTTATGACTTTTGTCACTTTCCACTTTGATTCTGCACAGCTATAAATTCTTACTCGTTTTTAAAGGATTGAAACACGGACTTTTTCTATCGAAAATGTCACAGCATGTTTCAGGTCAGTAGTTAACCATTCGAATTTTTTTATTTTTTTTTTCTTCTCCTCTTTCTATCTTTCTCTAGCTTTTACGAATTTTTCTTCTTTTCATTCAGTTGATTCAGAGGAACTGTGAAGTTAGTTTGAGAGAGCAATCATGTCTAACAATAAATCTAGAGTGGTGTTAAGTTTATAGGTAAGACGAAAAATGATTGAAGAAAGTGAGAAGGGAACATCTGCGAGAAAAATTGCAGAAATATTCAAATGTGGAAGGACACAAATAAACGGTATAATTAAGAATAAAGATGAAATATTGAAAGACTGGGAGAAAAATATGCATGGTGGCCAAAAAAGGAAGAGAGAATCTGTTTTCAGTAATGTAAATGATTTCGTTTACGAATGGTTCAAGTATGCAAGACCAAAGAAATTGCCAGTAAGTGGGCCTATGATTCAAGAGAAAGCTCTTGAAATTGCCAAAGAGCTCGATGTAAGCAATTTTGTTGCTAGTAATGGGTGATTAGAATGCTTTAGAAAATGGCATAACATTGCATTTTGTTCCGTGTCTGGTGAAGGAGGTGACATTGCAACCAATGTTATTGAGAATAAAAAAATAGACTGCCTTCAATTCTTGCGGAATATGAACTCAGAGACATTTACAGTGTTGACGAAACAGGTTTTTTTTTTTTTCAGGGCCCTCCCTAACAAAACTTTAAATTTTAAGAAAAAAGAGTGTAAAGGGGGAAAGTTGGCAAAAGACAGAATAACCTTGTTCTTTTGTTGTAATGCTACAGGAGAAAAAGAACCACTGTTAATGATAGGGAAATCATTGAAACCGAGATGTTTGAAAAATGTTGACATGGGCTTATTGGGGGTGAAGTGGACTGCCAACAATAAAGCTTGGAAGACATCATCATTGTTTGAGAATTAGTTATGCGATTTCAATTCCAAGATTAAACGACAAAATCACAATGTGATGCGTGAAATTGGTGTTTCTTCCCCCAAATACGACATTACACCTCTAGCCCCTTGATCAAGGTATTATCCAGTCATTTAAACTGAGGTACCTAAGCGAGTTTTGAAAAGGCTAGTTACAAGAATGGAAGAGGCTGACATTAATATGCACGATTGTTGTACGGGCACAGTACTAAAAGTCAATGAAATTCAGTATTTTCATGCTGATTCATAAAAAAACCGCAACCTTAATCAAGCGGCCACCTGATAAAATGGCCATTTTACAAGGTAACTTCAGATGGCCACATTAGACAAGTTTCACTATATGATAGCATATTCACAGAAAAATTATGTTTTTGGCAAAATAAAAAGAACACAACACACCACAAAAAAATGTGAAATCGCTGCCTGCTATGGTCTGCATTCCATACAGTCCTAAACTGTTGGTTTCACAAAACCAGTACCCCACCCCACCATTCTCAAACAATAGTGAGCCTACAAGTGTATTATGTAGGCACAACCCGAGCTGCTACATATAGTTTGACAAAAGCATCCCCTGGCAGTGCGCTATGTATAGATGACAAAGGTATCTACCGGCATTTTGCTGAAGACAGGATTTAAGCTAGAAAATAAATAATTGTCGCAAAAATGCACAAACGAAAAATTATATTTGTGCAAATTGCGAAAAGCTTGTGCAATATTATAAATAATTCTACAGAAAGACAAAATTAATAAAATATGCTAGAAACAAAAAGTTATGTAATTTGTTTCTTGGATTTTTATTACTTTAAATCCACTTACCACACTCTATATATACTTATGTAAATAAATCTTTAGACTTAGGTATGTTTAGAATCAATTACTGCTGAATTTACATCACATTAAAATACGTCATTTTATGGCCACTCTAAACATTGAAATTCTTTACGAGTAGGTCCTTCAAGATTTATTGTTAGCAGAGTGCTAACTCTTTTTACTGAAGGACAGTTTCTAATTACAGTTTTTACAAGATTCATGCAACTAAATTCTAGCTTACAATTTACAGTATGCGATGGAATTATATAAATCAATAAGAAGAAATTGTTCGCTTAACTTACATGAATTGGAACAACTCTTTGAAATCCATTCCTGAATATCTGTTGCTCATTACCTTTTTGAACATTGCCAATTGCATTAGCATTTCATTTAAATTCAGATTCTCCAGAACTGATTAGTTCATACACATCTCTGATTTAATTTTTTCCATTACCATCCTTGTTTCTGAAGTGCAATGTGGTTGTCGCATTTTTGTACATTTACATTGAAAATTTGCTGCATTTTTAGAAGTCGAGTAGCAAAATGCGACAAATGCGACTGTGGCTTAAACCCTGACCGAAGACGAAGATAATAGAACAGTGGCGCGCGCAACCTATTGCATTAGGGTGGGCTCTTCATGTTTGCATGCTACATAGGTATACAACTTACAATATCTCGAACATATTGATAATTTGATATAATTTTAGTGAGTTCTGACATCAAACCAGAGCAGCAGCCAGAAGGAGGGTAAGAAAACAGAAACTTCCGGAAACTAATGATAAAATAAATTGGTAATTAAATAAATCATATCTTATTTACTTAAAGGTGAACTCCATTCTGCGTTCCTTTTTAGAAAACTCCTCAATGACATCGCTATGGAATGTAGGGGATTTTCAGATTTCTTTCAGCTTTTTCTTCTCAATGGACATCAAGGCTAAACTGCTTAATCTTTCTTGCCCTTGAGTTGATCTTTGAAGTGATTTAATCCGCTTAAGGGCAGAAAATGACCTCTCAGCAGATGCAGATGTGCTTGGTATGGTCAAAACCAGTAGGGTCAATTTGTACAATTCGACAAATTCTGTGTGGAGTTGTTTTGATTTTAAATGTGTCACCAGTTCATGAGGGTATTTTCCACGAAACTCTTCCATTGAATATAGGACTGTCAATTCATTTTTTAGACTAACTATATCAAACACTGCACTGTGCTTTACATTCAGCGCATCCAGGGCGGAATTAGGAAAATTTAATTTATAAGACTGAAATTTGTTTGGATCAAGCAATGAAATAAATTCCAACTGAGGGAGATTTCCAAATCTATCTGTAATATGGTTTGTCACATTGTCTATTTTTTCAAAAAATATTCTCCTTTTTTTTATGACATCATTTTCCAGGCATTTTCTTTTTCGCGGCACTTCTTCACATTCGACTTCATTACAAACATCACTCCATAATGCATCAAATCTGTATCTCTCATGTAGAACAATACGTTTTGTTTCATTAACCTTTTCTACACAATACAGAATATCCAAATGCTTCGTTTGAAGAATGTTGTACAGAATGTCAATGTATGCATAGATCTTTGATAACACATTTAGAAGAAATTTGGTCTCAAACTCTGAAAGGAAAGACAAATATCCACGCGCAAGAGCAACAGTTTCACTTTCACAGTCTGATGAGTTGTTGAGTATATTTTTAAAAAAGTCCACCAGCAATTTACGGTTCTCCTTTACAATATTGACTATTCTGGAAGAGAAATTTCATCTTGTGGGTGCATTTCTTGGAATTATTCTGTTGGAATATTCAGTAAGAGCATGCGCGCATTTTGTAGACTTGGAGAAGAAGCTACTTAGTCCATTCAATGTCTGAAAAAAAGATCCGGCACTCCTTAATACTCATAGCTGACTGAGATAAGACTAGATTTAGGACATGACTGAAACAATGAACAAATAGACCTCTAGGATAAATGTCTTGAACTGTGGTTTTAAGTCCATTTATTTCTCCAGCCATCTCTGCCGCACCGTCATATGTTTGACCAACTAATTTGTCTCTAATATCATAAGATCCGACTATGTCCATTACATGATTAAATAAACCATTACAGGATCTATCTGCACTCACATCAACGAAGGAAATAAACGTTTTTTGAACCTGTGCTGTCTGGTCATGGACATACCTGAGAGTGGTGGATAGTTGTGATTTGTTGCTTACATCGGATGTTTCATCTAAAATAACTGCAACATGCTGGGCCATGGAAATGTCATTCTTAATAGATTCCATCAACACGCCACTGATAGCAGCTATCAGGTCATTTTGAATTCTGTTGATGTGCCCTTAAATGTTGTAGACGACTCTACATGTTCTTGAAGAGTAGTGTCGTAGCTGCTCAACAAATGTAAACATTCTATATTGTTGCCTTTGTTAAGTGAATCTTCACTTTCGCCATGCCCTCTGAATGGCAGTACTTGCATGGCTAAGAAGCACGTTGTGTCGATTAGGCTTTTCATTATTTCTCTGTTCTTCTTCACTATTTCATTGTGACGCGCCACATCCGATTTCAATTGTTGATCAAGTTGGGTGTTAATACGAACACTTCCAAAACAAGAAAGCTGAACAACCGAACGCAAATGACATTGCGATCGTTCGTGTTTGACAATGGCATTGCTGAGATTATTTAAATTATTATAACCCTCTTTGTTCCACACACATTGTTCGTTACAAATTAACGGTTAGCACGTCTAGCCGCGAAACCAGGTGGCCCGGGTTCGATTCCCGGTCGGGGCAAGTTACCTGGTTGAGGTTTTTTCCGGGGTTTTCCCTCAACCCAATATGAGCAAATGCTGGGTAACTTTCGGTGTTGGACCCCGGACTCATTTCACTGGCATTATCACCTTCATCTCATTCAGACGCTAAATAACCTAAGCTGTTGATAAAGCGTCGTAAAATAACCTACTAAAAAAATCGTTACAAATTAATAAGCATGGCCAGCAAAATAATGACTGCATCCTGTTAGCTAATTAGTTTTCACATATTGGTTCACATTGAAATAACGTAAATATTCTCTACTCTTTTCTTTATGTAAAAACTTAAAGTTCGGAAGTGCTGGCACTGGTCTTCCCCCCACAGTTACAATTTCAACTTTTTCGTTCAATGATCTACAACCGAAAGTCCTTTTAAAAATCTGTTCAATTATACAGTGATCTTCTGCCATATTACAACAATATCGCACTAGTTTTACCTCACTTTGTTTAAATAAACTCTATAACACACTCACTTTACCAATAGAAGTTCAAATAAACACTATAATACAGTAATTTCATCACCAAAAGCGCTTTCATTAGCGCCTACCAGCCTAACGTACTACGGCAATGGGCAAGACACGTAAATCAGGGCGCATGCGCCAGCTGCTCTAATGTACTGATTATGAAGGGAAACACTACGCTCACTGCAGGGCCAGGGAGGCTCAGCAAGCCGAGCTGCCCAACTCTCCAGTGACGAAAGATGACGCGAGAGCGAGCACACAGCGGACAATAATTGAAATGCGATGTACAGTACCAACCAAAAGGAAATGAAAATAGGATGCCAAGCCAAAATTTGCTGAAATTAGTTAAGGACTCTGCAGACTTTCTTAAATTAACAGTATTACTTTTAAATACAAATTTAATAAATTTCTTCCTGTCTGTCTGGGTAGGCGCAGCAGACCTAGCCTACCCAGAATGCACGCCACTGTAATAGAAATAAATAATATATTCAATACATAGACATATCTTTCTGAAATGGCGTACTGCTAGGTATGGCTGCAGTCCAGCAGTCCTTATGGACACACTGCTACTGGAACTTACTGTTCATTTCACATAGGATACAGATTACAATATTGTTACTACCAGTTATTTACTAGTATATGAGTTCTGGCATACATAAGAAAATCATAGATAGATAGATAACATTTCAGTACTAAATTTTAGTCAAAAAGTAATATACCGTAGTGTGTAATACTCATAATTTGTTTGGTGTCTAGTAATGATAGAATCTTTTCTTTTATTTCAGATGTGACTCATGAGAAGAAAGAGTAATCACTAACCAGGTGTAACTTAAATATTGTAAATATCAATTTTTAATACCAAAGCAGATACATCAGGGAAATATCAGGTATAGTTATTTAGCTATGTTCAATGTTCGATTCCTTTATTGTTTTTGTTTTTACGTTTATGTTATTTGTTTTAAAATGTAATTTGAATGTATATGTAGAGTACATAATGTGATATGTAATTCAAACACAAAATAAGATTTTCTTAATTTTAGAAGGCACAGTGCAGAAATTCAGCTAAAATATCTGTTTTGCAATTGCTGTTGGTACTGTGTACTTAGCAAGTGCAAGGGACTTTACAGTTCATATAATTGTTAAAACTTCCCTGTCTTGTACTTCAGCAAAAGAATAGTAAGACCTGGTTAGAATTAGGTTAGTTTTCCTCAGATATAGAATACTCTGACTTCGTATTTATTTTCTGAAAATGTCTTGAGTTAATACATACCGGTAAGCCAAATGAAGGAGTAATGATTTTGCTTTTTAATTCCTTCATATGTAACTTTAAGTATTTAAATTTATTATTTGTTCTTTGTGTAAGTATACATAAGGTCCACTGCTGTGGACCATGAAACGAGCAGACCTGGGTTCAAATCCTGGTTGAGATTTCTTTTGAGGTTTTCCCCTTCAACCAGTTAACCAATTGAAGCAGAATTGCTGGGTAACTTTCGGTATTAGACCTCGGACTCATTTCACCTTCATTAAATTCAACTTCATTTATCATCTTTCAATAGTTTTAAGTCGGAGTTGCATCAGATTTAGTACCATAGTTTGCACACAGATGATATCTAAGGGAGCTGCATAAGTCCCAGGGGGACGGAGGGGCTTTTAAAGTAGACTCCTGTTGGATTTGGATGATGTGCAGCTCAATCGATAGATGGCACACCAAATAGTGAATCACAATACCTATATTAATGCAGTCTTCAAGTCGATATAGGCTGTAGTACCATGACTTGCATACAGATGGCATTGATCTGAGAATAAAAATATCAAATAAACTACACAATATCATTTCTCTGTTGTGTTATTACAATGTACTCTACACATGTCTAACTTGCCTGCCACTGGAGCGCTACTGTCGCATCAGCTGTTGAGTGTTGGCAAAAAAAGTGTCGAAGTTGCGTGACTGTATGTATCAGATTGTGGATGAGCTTCGTAAGACTTGGGCAGAGTAGCTGAATCAATAGATGGCACTAAATACTGAATCACAATACCTACATTAATGTAGTCATCAAGTCGATATAGGATGTAGTACCGTGACTTGCATACAGATGGCATTGATCTGAGGAAGCTCCTGAAGTCCCAGGAGGGTGGAAAGTTGAGCTTCGTCAGACTTGGGTAGGGTAACTGTATCAATAGATGGCACCAAATACTGAATCACAATATCTACATTAATGCAGTTTTTTATTATAACATAACATTTATTTTAAGTACCAGGTCACAAGGACCCTTGCCTTTTACAATAAGAATAACAGAATAAAGAAAAATGGTGCAAATTTATAACAAAAGTGAGTAATTAAGACAAGAACTCCATCAAAGACAGAGATTGGCAACTTGAACAAAATAAAATATGAGCATTAGACAAGGTAAATAAAATAAAAATCAAGTATTAGGAAAGAGTTCTCTTATCAATGGATTGATGTGAGATCTTGAGGAATAGAGAAAGACTGATCTCTTTAACCTTATAAGGTCACTAAATAAGCTGATGTTCAAATCTTCATAAAGTTGTGCGTTTCTAATAAGGTAGTCCACTCCTGTAATGGTTTGGCAAACTGATCATTGAATGCCATCTAGTTTCTTCTGATAACATATGTGACTTTACGCCCAAATTTCACAGGTAAAGCATATAGCAACGAATCAAAGACGTGTATAACAGTAATTTTGTGTTCATTGGCAAACTTGCTTTTGAATAATGGATATAGTGCCATAAACCGTTGAAAAGATTTATCCCTCACAGTTTGAATATGTCTGAGGGTGAGACATTGTCCAATATGACCCCAAGATATTTAGTTGATGTATTGAATGGAATAGTCTGATTCTGAATACTGAGGTTTGTTAAAACACGGGAGAGGCATTTAATGAAGACAAAAAAAAAAAAAAGAAGGAATTTTTCACTGTTTATTTTTATTTTCCATTTAGTGGACCACTGAACGAGATCATGTAAACTTCTCTGGATTCGTTGAAGGCAGTATTACCGTAATATCTTTGTGTCTTGTATAAATGACAGTGTCATCAGCATACAATCCAATTGATGTTCTTGAGGTCTTTGGTATATCTTGAATGTATAACGAATATAGAATCGGGGTGTGATGGAACTTTGAGGCATTCCTCCTGTTCTGAGGTGAAAGAGTGAAGTTGTGTTGTTGCTTTTAACACAGGAGTACGTTCTTGTAGATAACTATGAATGAAGTGTAGAAACTGTAAAGGGATCTTGAAAGTGTAGAGCTTCAAAATTAAACCTTCATGGCAAACAGTATCACATGCTTGTTCACTATGCAAAAAAGAAACAGTAGTGTGCTTTTTATGAATGAGCCAGACTGGATAAAGGAAGTGAGCCGAAAGAGAGCCTTCTTGGTACTGTAATGAGATTTGAACCCGAATTGTTCACTGAAATAGATTTCCTGATAGATGTTCCGTCTTGCAGTTTCACTGAGATATTTAATTGTCTTACACTTTCATGGCATAATTTAGTTGTATAAACTCTTCTTTTAGTTGCGAAGACTCAAAATTTACACGGAGGTTTTTAATCACAACTTGAAGGAGTTTGGTATCTTTGGGCTTATGTAAAATTAAATTTTCTCATTTGTAAGAATTGTATATAGTTTATCATAGTCAGACCTCGAGCCGGTATGATATTTAATGCCGTCACTTGAGTAAATCATTCGCGAATGATGTTCAAGAAAAGGCTGAAATTTCTTATTTTGTTCGAAAATATTTCCAGCTGGAAGATTTTTAACTACAATATGCTAGCATTCTTATGAAGTCTTAAGGGAGAATGTAGAGGAGGATTAGACCCATTATTTGAAGACTTGGAAGCATTTTGATCAGCTAATCAAGAATCTTGAGCCATATCATTAGTAAGAGGACTATATTTATTCTTCAGTTGAATGTCAGGGTGGATATTTTGATTTGAAGGTGAAACATCCCATTGTGCAGCTGGTTGGATTAAACTTCAAACGTTTAGTTCCATTGTCTTCTTTATTATGTAATTTTGATTTTGAATTTTTAAGAGTGAATACCTTGAAATTTGAATCCTGAGGATGTACTTCCAAGTCATCTTGAATACAACTAAGATCCTCACATTCGGAGGAAACTGAATTAATAATTTGCAATGAAGCTTCCATTAAATAATAAAATAATAGTAGTCTATATGAAACACAATAGAACACAGAACAACACTAACAAAATTATAATACTATTTTAACTTAATAACACTATCAATTAATTAAATTAGTTTGTAAGCACTTGAAAACAGTTTGTTTACCACCATCAACAATCGAACCTATTACTGCAGTCTTCAAGTCAATATAGGATGTAGTACCGTGACTTGCATACAGATGACATTGATCTGAGGAAGCTACTGAAATCCGAGGGGGGTGGAGAGTTGAATTTCCTCAGACCTGAGTAGGGTAGTTGAATCAATAGATGGCACCAAATACTGAATTACAATACCTAATACCTACATTAATGCAGTCTTCAAGTCGATATAGGATACTTACAGAAGTATAGTCTTGAGGACTTCTATAAACATCTCATAAAAGAAAGTCAGCACGTTAAGCCTCAGGCTGCAGTGCAAGCCTTCGGGCCATCCTCAGTAAGGGGAAAAATATATATGTACAGTCCCAAAAACAAAAATATGACCCAACTCTGGAAGATCCTTACAGAGCACGATTCACACCACAACAATTTAACCACAGTTTGCAACCCAGTATTATTTGAGTAGTATTACAGAAAAGTATTTCAGAACTAATGCAAAAAAAAAAAACACAAAATTAATTAGAAAATAAGAATTAATGCCTAAGAGTCATTATTAAACAAACACAATACAGTAGGATAACCCTGATTATGACAATTCATCGCAAGTATTCTGATAGCTCTGTGCTAGCATCCTTGCTCACAGACTACAAAGTTCAGAGCCCAGGTACTGTTGAGGAAAGAGTTTTTTTTTTTTATTAATTATGCATGTTAATTTCGTTTACCATCATTCTATTTTACTGCATGATGTATAAATATTCATCTGCTATTAAGAATAGATCAATTTTCATCGCATCTTTTGAAATGCCTTTTGGGTTTAAGCAACAATTGACGTAAAATGAATTTCAATAACTGTCAAAGAGATTTTGTGTGTACCACTGTTTTGGAGCACTGAACGTGCACAATGTGTTGAATTTGGAACTTAGAAAATCCATGCTGGCCATTTTTTTTCTGGAACTGTATACACATAAGAAAAGATCACACTTTTACAGTGAGCAGTATATCCAGTTTCCTTTCTTCATTGATTTCCACTGTTACATTGCGAGTATTAATATTATTGATTTATTAATAGAGTGCTACGGAATGAGCACTCTGTGATTTTGTTTAATGAAAAGTTTAAAAATAATTTCTTTTAGATAGCCATTCCTAAAAGTAGAGCTTCTAGGCAAGCCTATTAAAAATGGACTATTATACAATAGCGTGCAAAAAGTTCTTTTAACACTGTCAACAGTTTGCATCAGTTGTCAGTTGTTTCTCACCAGATGTCACATGGCAGCAATCACAACCAATCCATAAAATGGTTCAAACAATGACAGGCTTACTTTTAAACATGAATATTTTTGGTTAAAAATGTATACAAATTAAATTGCTTCAAGAATTATTTATTACATTGATAAATGATAACCATAGTAAAACCCTCCTTAACTGAACTTCGGTTAACCAAAATCTGGCTTATCTAAAACAACATCGCAAAAAAAAAAAAAAAAAAAAAAAAAAAAGCAGCCAATGTTTTGCAAATTTAGCTCCCTGTGAAGCTGATTTGAATTATTTCAAGGGAAAAATTGTCCCAGGGCTGGGTATTGAAACCCGGAACTTTTGGCTGAGCACACCAGTGTTCTACCGACTGAGCTACTCAGGATCTGTAACACGGGCTCAATTTTTCCCTTTTATATCCCCATATCTCAAGTGGGCTGACAAGATGCCAGAACCCAACACAGTGCACACAAACTCTGCGTGACTTGAATTGTGATTTTCTGTTAACGAACAGTGATGTTTATTATGCAAATCTGGCTCTCAGGTATAGCTCCTTGCGAAGCTGACTTGAATAATTTCAAGGGAAAAATTGTTCTGGGACTGGGTATCATGGTGTGCTCAGCCAAAGGTCCCGGGTTCAAAACCCGGCCTCAGAAAAATTTTTTCCTTGAAATTATTTCAGCCAGTGTTTTGTTTATCCCTGCAATATTTTGTTCATTCCCTATAGCATGGCTATAAATTTAAGTGTCAATGTTCTCACAGTAATGCTACATCTGTTTTCCACCTCCATCCCCAAGCACTTGTTTTGTGTAGTAACCGAGCACGGTTAAGTGAGATGTTCTTTTCACTCCACCCCCTCCTCCCACCTACCCGGGAATTAAAGGATTATGATGTATGCATTCGAGGTAAATTTCCAATTTCTCATTCATTTTAGTTGTGTTGCAGTTATCGCGTTATCAGTATATCTTATTTTTTAGTTCCATGAGTGCGATGTCAAGTAAAAGAGAACTCGTATATTTTACTCATCAAGCACTGACATGATGTTGCAGCTCGCAAGCAATGCGAGAAAAAGAGACAAAGTGATAACTGATTATTGGATGTGCAATTACAATATTAAATTCATTGAAGTTTTGTTTATAATTTACATGCTTAACAATCTCTTTTCCTTCCCACTTTTACCGAAAATGTTTCTTATCGATTATCCGAAAAATCACGTTATCCGAAATGGCTCCGCCCCCTTTATATGAAACAATTTAGAATTAGATTAATTATAAAATATTAGGAGGTATCTAGGTTTGAACGGGAACCTCTCAGTCTGTAGTCCAGTGCTCTACCATTGAACTACAACACCACTAGCTTTTAGTGTGATAAAGTTTCACTATTGAATGAGAAAGAATACAGCAGAGAAGTCGGAAAATCGTCTCTGCACCAGCATAGACGAATGGCTAAAAAATGGTGTGTAAAACACATATTAAATTTTTTTTCTCATAGGATTCCGCCACTCACCTGCGGCCTTGTTTCGCAGACATTCCTTCTTATAAAATAAAATGTAATTTTTAACAATGTATCGTAAATAACTAGGTATTATGGCAGAAGTATTAACAGTGCAAAACTTGGTTCATTCAAGATTGAAAATAAAATATGGCACCTATGAAGAGGAGAGTACTGCGTGTTCAGTTCAAAGTGTGTCATGGCTCGCTGTATGCCATCATGTGGCTAGCCGATGAGCCTAGAGAATTTAATCTTCCTACACTTCCGCAAAGCATTACCTATGTGCCAGAGAAGTTGCCTAGCAAGTACGGCGTTCATTCTGAAGAGTACTTACCGATACGTACGCTATTGCCGGTAGTGGCAGGAATGTGAACTGTTTGGAAACACGTACTGAGGTGAGTTTTTTTTCTTTATGAGGATTAAGATGATTACTTAGGTATTTGTTGACATTAACTTCGATGGTCAATATGGACACAGAGCATTTGATTTGTGTTGTGGAATGTTGCCGTTACCAATGATAACAAATACCCTGTGTACGATTTGCCCGCGCAAAATACAGTTTGAAAGAGGTTATGGTAGCACACAGACCGTACAGACCGCCATCTGTTACTACGACATTCAAGTTATACCGTACACGTTCTCAAGTTCAGATTGAACGCCTTGAATAATAGGCAACTTCTCTGACATAAAAGCTGAAACTCACTTCATATTGCTGACTTACAACAGTGACGTCATGACACACTTTGAAATGAACACCCAGTATAGCAAATATATTATCATTAAGAATATAATTTTGAAATCTCTGTAGAAAGCTGTTTATTTTTAAAATAACAAATTATTACTCCTTTGTTTCATTTAGGATAATTCTGACAATTACGAATTTGTTAATTGTGTTGTCATAAAACATTGTAAATGACACACATTAATCCCAAAAGTAGAGTAAATCCATTAAGATTGCCTTTATCTCACAAGAAGCACAGAGATTCTGCAACTAAATCATATCCAACACCTACCATTGAATTAATCTGAGTTCGCCATCTGGGCTTTGGTACATGGTTCGATGCCCAGCGTGGTCAATAAAATAGATTTATCCTTCATCCACGGTACTGGTTGTTTGTCCTTGGTTATGTGTTGTCTCAGAGGTCGCTCTGTGCCAATCTTACCACAATCAGCAGTGAGACTTGTAATGCGTGCTTGTCTAGTATTGATCCAATGATGTATCCTCACCTATACCGCATTGGATTGTTAAGCCTGTGTCAAAGCAGTAGTTGAAATACAATAATAAAAGAAAGAATTCAATTGGAACGTATGCAGATGATATGCCAGAATTTTTAATACTAATACTGTATATAACAACCATAGTTTACTTGGAATATTTTGGCATATATATATATATATATATATATATATATATATATATATATATATATATATATATATATATATAAAAGGAAAACCGGTGATTTACTTGAAAGTCAAATTCTTAATTTTTATACCAAACTTTGGTAATAAATACATGTATTCCATAATGAAATTAGGTAATTAACTGCTTTTACTCTCATATTTTGGAATAAATGATTGTCTTTTCTTGTATTATTATGTTTATGTGTCTTATGCCCAATGTTATTCCTTATAGGGTGTGCAGCCAAAATATTTAGATGTCTGTTACAGAAGGTGTTGCTTATAGTAGGCCTATTGGCTTGACAACTGAAATAGCAACATTAATTACTGATGTGCTGTTAAAGGTAGGATGTTATTTATAAATTTGAAAATCAAATCAATAAGTGTAAATAAGTTGTAAATCTCTTTATTATTTCTATTTTGATGTATGCATTTTATCTAAAATTTTACATTAGATAATATATTAATAAATCAATAATATTACGTAATTTGAAGTGGGCATTTTATATATTAAAAGTTATATGAAATCATGACGAGACAGAATAATAGATTAGTAGTTAAATTGTATATACAAAATTAAAAAATGAATAAAAAGGACCATAAAGTAGCATACAAAATTATATTATTATTTTTTAGAGTGTTGGCACAGGTACGTTTATTTTAAGAATGACTTTATAAACATTATTGTCTAATTTCTTCAACAGACTTGAATTTATCCCAATATTCATTACTTATCAAATAAAGAATCGATTTTCTGATTTGGTAACTATTTTATCGAAATTAAATACATACTGCATTTTACAACTGTTTTGTAGATAATTTTAATATTGTCATCCTGTGTATAAAGCTGCTGTGAGAAGAAATATTAGGGTATATTTTTCCTATAGTTTTTACAGTATTTTCTCTGTAGCTTAAAACATTTTGATAATTTGAAAGGAGTAGAGTCACACAATTTCCAACAATAATATTTGTATTCTTGAAAATTAATTTCCGTTTATTCAGCTATTAATTTCCTGCTGTTCATATTAGGGCCATGTAAACAGGGTTAAAAAAAAAGAGAAGACAGATTATCTGCATATATGCTGCATTGTGGTCTTTATATCGTAATAAAACTTTTACCCTTAAAATAAGTTTTATTACTCTGAAAATTCCACAATTCTTATCCAACTCATATTACTTTTTCATTAACAGGAAGATAATTATATCTTTGGAGTTTATGGCTGTGATGCACTATCTATGACATGTGTGGTATCATTATTATGTTGTGATATGTTACACAGATCTGCCTGCAATCTCCTGACTCCATTTTTCTTTTCCTACATCTACACTAGTATTATCGACGATGTGTAAAGTATGATTACCAGTTGAGGGACTTAGATCATACCTTAGTGCTAAAAGGAGAAATTAAGAGAGCTTTATTACACTATTAATTTTTATACCGTATATTAGAGTCAAAACAATAACACACTAGTTGGTTTTTTTAATCATTCATACTCTCTGATACATACGTAATGTTCCGAGATTTTTATTTTTAAGTATTGAAATTTGTACCTTCTATAAAAAGCCAGACTTTATACGTAATATTGATGTACAGTAACTCATATTCCTCGAAGATGAATTTGAATAAATTAAATTTACATTTTTAAATCTTGTTTTACAGCCTGTTCAAAATATTAGGCCAGCAACATGAAATTTATATTTGATTTCTGATTTTATATTTCTAAGGTAACATATGTGAGAAACTGAATCCTTAATAATTTGAAGACTTCTTATTTTTAAGTTTTGAATGTATATTTTTATGTAATATTTTTAATGTTGCTTACTGAATTCGTGTTGTTGAAGGAAGAGCAAAATGGATCAATATATTCAGTATTGTTGAGTCACTGAAGTGATTTGCTCCTCACTGAAGTAGGTTAATATCAGTAAGGCAAATATTTTTTTTCATTATTTCAAGCGTAATTTATAAGATCATCTCATTCTTTGTATGGTAGGGAGTTGCTTTAATATTGCAGAATACATACTACTGTTCTTTCTGTGCCCTGTGTTTAACTGCCATTGTTATGATCCATTACCAAATGGGCTATACAATTAATATATTTTTGGAACTATAGTAAAACTTGTTTTACTACCTTTGATTACATTCGGATGTGGTGAACTGAATATAAACTAATTGTAGTTTGTGACATTTTGTTCCTAATGAATGTGCATAATTGGTATTGAATTATATTTAATTAAGTATATAAAATCATTGTTTTGTATATTCGAATTTTATGAGTTAGAGACCTACCGAGAGACTTTACAATATTATTCAATAAATTCCCATTATTTAAGTATTGCTTCAGAGGAAAACCTGTTATAATGGCATGGATGTTTATGATGTGAAAAGACTGCAGTCTACCTATTATTAAGCAAGAAAACTGAAAATACAAAATATCATATTGAAAATATTTTTCAATTGTGAGATTTCTATCTCCGTAAAACTATTTTCAACCGAAATTCTCTTTCTCATTTTGAATTTGATTCGATTTACCGGACTCTAAAGACAAACCTCTTACTATTCATTATGATGCATTTTAATTTTTGTACTGTCCACAGTGAAGGAATAACACGAAAAATGTTTAAAATTTGCACACTTTTAGGAAAAGTGCAAAAATAAAAGGTAACTTCGTAAAACTAGCATTTATGCTGTGTGGAGAAACATCTCTGTAAGAAGTAAATATAATTATAACTTTCTAGCTGTTCTGTCTCCAAGGAATGACTTACAGTCACTATGCTAAAAGTTGTCAAAACTCATTATGTACATAAAAGCTGAAAAAGTATTTTCTAATAAATGAAGTATATATTTCTTTATAAACTAGCTATTTGAAATGTATAAAAATTCATTATGTGCTGAAAGTTAAGTCTAATGGTGCATAAACATCCAAGCTCGATTTATTCTTGTACGTTGTGTGGATAATCACGCTGTGCTTGTGATTTTTATTGTACATTCCTCCATTCCATTTTATCACAATTTATGAAACATACAACACTGTATAAGAAGAATAATCTTATTTTACAATAAAAGTGAGCTGTAATTTTCACAGGAAATAGTCGTACTTCATTTTATATGGACCTTTTTAACATGACTTTAAGGTATATATTATGCATGTCTTTAAATTATGTTGTTTCAGGGAAAAAATATAGTACACCTTATTGTGAAACACGACAATGGAAAATGAAGAAACTCAATCTATAGATTGGAAGTTAAGTAATTAATGTGAACTGTTCATGAGTTGTTGTCATATCACAAATTTTTAATTAACATCAATAGGTAAAACTATTAAAATTATTTTTTGTGCAGATTATGAAATTTTGATTGCAAAACAAAAGTTGAACAACACAGAACTTATATAAAATTGCCCATAGATATTGTATAAAAATATTTATCTCCAACACAAAACTATAACTGGGAATCAAAATTTAAGTTGGAGACCAAATAGTAGGCGGATGTAAGCAGCAGCTGTAGCACATTGGAGACTTTATGCTGGTTAGCTGACAGAAACATCAGGAATGTTTGCTGGGGACTCACTGTACATTCTAATTTAACATATCTTCTTCTGTTCCTCGTCCTCTTCCCCCAGGATTTGTATAAATATTTGCTATGGTTAATTTTAATTCATCCTCACCTTATCTGCTGGTTAATACAGTAATGTCCGTAAATTTGTGGTGGGATTTTAAATGTTTATGTAATTGTAATGAAACATGCTCCTCCAACAGAAGTAATGGAGTACTCACGTTTCCTTTTAATGTTGCTGTAAGAAGCACTCTGTTGTTTAATGAAATTGTCATTTTTTGTTTTCCATTAGTTCTAAACAAAGTTTAGTGGTACAAACTTGCCTTTAAGTGCAGAGCAAACTGCGAGAGAGAACTGTGCTTTATGATGTTGCCGAATATTTTGGTGTTAATGTTTCTACCAGTCAGAGGGTTTACTGAAGATACAGAGAGCTTGGCATCTAAGCAGAAGACCAGGGTCAGACCCTGGAAGAGTGACATCAGCTCAGGTTGATTGTTATTTGCGAATCCAAGTTTCATTCAATCACCACATGACTGCAGCAGAAGCCAGAAATCGCCTTGAGTAAGCAATGGGGGTTAGTGTGAGTGGAAGAACATTAAGAACTGGAAGTTAACCTTGTCTCTAGAAGGCCAGACACAGGCCCATTGCCAACACTTCAACATTGGGCAGCACGTCTTCACTTTGCTTGTCAATATCAGGGATGGACAGAAAATAAATGGCAGACAGTGCTTTTCACCAGTGAGTTGAGATTTTATCTCACAAGCAAACTTTTTTCTTTCACCATGTTAATAATGTCAAAAGAACTGCTTATACAAATTTTGGTCACTCGACTGCAATTACAAGGGCCGCAAAAAAATGTTTGCGAGGAGCTGTTAACAGAAAGAAAACACAATTCTATGGGAAAAATTTATTGAAACAGACGCAGCAGTTGTTGAGGAATTTTTCAACATATTCCCCACAGGAACTGGGCTCGAGAGAGCGGTACAGACAGTTCTGAAATGCTGGTTCCAATCTCAGGCAGCTGACTTCTACGACACAAAGATGCAAAAATTGATCCCGTGGTATGACAAATGTCTCCATTCTAGTGGGGCATATGTTGAAAAATAGCGCAACATCTGCTGTATCTGTTTCATTAAATCTTTCCATGCAACTGTGCTTTTTTTTTTTTTTCTGTAAATGGCTCTAGGGAAAATCACTTCTGGACACCCTTGTAATTGTGATCGAGAGGCCAAAATTTGTATAAGCACTTCTTTTGACATTATTAACATGGTGGAAAGAAACAAATTTAACTTTTTTTATCTGCCCCCATCAGACTGTTTGCTCGTCAGAGCACTAGATGGAGGAGGACTGAGGAGAGAGATTCCCCTGTTGCCTTCTCAAGGACACCATTCCATAGTGGTTCTGTCATTATATGGTGTGGCATGTTTGATAGTCAGGATGGAACTGGTGTTCGTTGAGGATGTGGTACCCTTTGCACCCTCTTTATTGGGGATGATTTTAGGCTGATGCAAACCACTGCAGCTCTGTGACGCACGTGTTTTAATGAGGTGGAGATTCAGGCACTAGTCTGCCAGCACGAAGCCCATTGAACATGTTTAGGATGTTTTGGGAAGAAACATTCACCAGTGTTTCTGAGAGCCTCTAACAACTTAAGGATATTCTGCATGAGGAATGAGAATGCATACCACAGAACATCGCAATGATCAACAGCATGCCAGAAAGACTATGGAAATACCCATTTCTAATGGTGACAGTGAACCTCAGTGAGAGTTGCTTGTGTGGTTATTGACAGAAAAATCCTAGAAAAGTAAACCAGATCAGCCAGAACAAAAAAAAACAGTGTATATGATGATGATGATCATCATCATCCTTCCACATACTGTATATTAATAATTAGTATGTGATATTTACCAAATTTTGCCTACCTTGAGACGTGACACTAATGACTTACAAAACTGTTAATGAGGCGTCTAAAATTGATTTGTAAAGACTATATATTTGGGCCAAACCATAAGGAAAATAATATTGTTTCTTCGTTTAATGGACTTTAATTATATATATATTTCGGAAAACGTATTATGTGTCTTCCTCGTGTTAAATTTTACATTACCTCTTTAACATGTTTCAGCCTGTTATCGGCCATCTTCAGAACTGGTTGTTGCTGGTCTTGGCGCCTTTTGTTTGTGTTTCCTGTGGGGATGTGTTTGTGATGTTTCCGAAGTGATATAGTGTTAAAAGTTGTGTAATCAAGATGTATAAAAAAATATATATATATATTTTAAATTTAGTGTTACATTTTTTGTGCTGGTCAATGTAAATGAACTGTAATAGCCGACATATCCTGCCGGAAAGTAAGTGTATGTGGTACATTAATTTTAAAATGTATGCCACACTTCCCCACTTCGACCATTGCCTGAAAATCAACTCTTAAGTAGTTGAGCCTAATTTTTCAAAAGTATCTTTTAATGAAGTTTGCCGTGATGAAAATTAGCTTATTTGTACATTTGAGGTGTTGAGATGCAAAACTTGTCTTATCAAAAAATTGAATTAGTACATGTACAGACTTTTGAATAATCCCTTAACTATTCTATATAGGAAAGATTTAACTAAACGCACATAATCCTTAATAAAGTACCCACTGAAAATGTTTTGCTTATTCAAAACTTGTGTGATTCATATACATATTTATGCAACAAAACTTGTTATATTTCACGCACATTCAATTCATATACTGAATGTTTGTTTCCAAAACTCTTGTAATCCAAAGATAGAATCACGTAAATGTTTAGTGCTGACGAGGGAAAATTGTTGAGAATATGGTAAAACTGGCCAAATTTTTTTTTGTTTTTGTTTTTTTTGTTTGTTTGTTTAGAATTATTGAATATAGGTTACAAGGCACCAAAATAGTGCTCTCTCGCTCTCCACTATATCTCTGTAATGAATCCAGCAGGTAATGCTTCACAGGTTTGAAGCACCATTTCCTCTTCTTACTGAAATATTAATTTTGCAAAGAGTAATAGGTTTTTAGTTTCTTTTTTTCTCAGAATTGCTTATAATGGATAAGACTAATTTTGCACCTCATTTGTATTACAAGAGTCACACCATGGTAATGGTGATTTTATCATGTGTTCCAATTCTGCTGCGATAGGGAAAGAAATATAATAGAATGTAGCCATTTTCTCTTCCACAGACTGAATTTGTGAACAGGTCAAAGCTTCATGGGATGCTGTGAGAACTGAGACAATGGCTAAATCATTAAGAAATGTGGCATTAGTAATGTATTGAATAGTGCAGAGGACAATTTGTTGTATGAGAACTCAGATTCTGTTTGAGAAGAGGTTTCAAGTTACTCTTTATTTAGCTATGGAGATTAGTTTCTGGGTTTTGATGAAGAAGATAAAAAGTTGTTCTTTTCTAGTTAGATTAGGTATTTGATGGAAGTATACCTATATATTACTTTTTGTAAAAGTTGAGAAGTTTGACTGAATGGATGATGCCATTGACAAAATAATTAATTTTGGACTATGATGACAATGACTGCAGTAATGATAGCAATATGGATTGTGCCTAATTGTAAATTGAAATAAGCCTGTAAAATAGTTATAAAATATGTACATAATATGTGTAAGTAATTTATATAATAGGTGTAGTATAGTTGAAGCCAGCGATTTTGGCATGTGACTTCTATGACATTTCCAGTAGACAAGCCAGTGTTCTGTGTGAGCTGCATGAATGAGTTGCGATAACACTCTTAAGTCATTTATATGTTCATACCCGCTGCTCATACCCTTATTATGAAACACACCACAGTACAATCCGATTCATAGAAATTCCATAAATGCCTTTCGTTCGTAATAGTTTTACAGTACTTCTCCTACATTTTCTAAATTAAAAGGAAAAAAAGCATTGCATAGCCAGAGCCAAGAAATTACTGCAAATGTTTGTTACTTCAAGAAGTGACAGGCAAAAAATTAGGTATGAATTGTGTCGAATTAGCTTCATTAATAACAGACATTCATGAAGTACAAAAATGAGTTGTGGAAGCAACAAGAATCGACATGTTCGAGTTAGTTAGTTAGTGGGGTTTAAAAAGGGCGCGTCAGCATCTATGGCTATTTGCGCCCTTATCTAAAATTCTTTACAGTGTTCGAGTTCAAGAGTGATAAATAACCGAAAGAGATATGCTGAAGTAAGAAAATACGTAATTCGATAAACCAAGCAAGAAACCTTATGTTTCAAAAAGATTAATGGAAACAGATGAATATAAGAACTTAATTAAATTAATAATTCATTCACACATAGCATGTGTTTACAAACAATGGTAATCCTTGGACAATGAGGCAGTCTCTGAGCAATAAGTGACGAAAAAAAGTAAATTCGATTCTTGTGTTGTTTAGTCTGAGTCTGATAGTATTGTCGAGCTTGAGTGATGAAATTTTTTACCATGGTAATTCCTACATCTATAGTATCTGCCATTAACTGATTTAAATTCTTATTTATTAAGAAACTACAGAATGCAGAAAATGTTTAACTTTTTCACCATCTTCATAATCTGTGTCAGCAATTTCGCATTTTCTTTCTGGCGGTCTTCTGAAACGAAAGACCAGGACTTGAATTATCGTTTTCGTTTTTTGCCTCATAAACTTCAGCACCACAAGGGAAGGGATGGGTGAAAATTTGGTAATTTTTGGTTAAAAAAAAAATTACTTTCTAGTTTTTTTTTTTTTTATAAAATGATATGTTTCTTTTGCAGATGTTTATGCAGCTGAACAAGTTACTATAATATTATACACACTGATTGTGAAGGCAGATATCAACATTCATCTGCGCCCTAGAACAGGACAGTTTTCGGTTAAGAAAGCATATACACCTAAGGAAATGGAGGAAATTGTTTTGTCCTTTTTATTGAATGAACTTTCCTCAAAAGTATTGCGAATAAAAGAAGAGAGAAAAAACATTTTGAAATATTCAACTAATTTTCCCTGCACAAATTGCATCAATTGAAAAATATAATTACCATTCACAATAAATATTTTATAAATTCTAAAAATTTGTTTATTAATCTAGAAGCATTTTCATTACTGTCCCTCCCTATTAGAGGAATCAAACATGAAAACAGCACTATTTGCAGATGATATAGTTTTGTGGACTTCCGGATCTTACAGACATAGAGACAAAATTCAAAATTCTGCTCTTAAAGCTCTAAATCAACTACATGAATGGAATATATCAAATTTGATGACACTCAATTTAAGCAAAAGTAACTACCAAATATTTTCACTCTGTAAAAAAGAAAGAGAATTCAATATCCAATACAATGGCCAACACCTTCCTAGGACTTGTGAATTCAAATATCTTGGAGTTATTTTCGATAGTAAGTTAACTTGGAGCAACCATTTGAAATACATTTCTGAAAAAGCTCGTAAAAGATTCTCCCTTCTAAAAAGACTAGCAGGAAAGAAATGGGGATGCTCTAGGAATACTTTGAACACTACATACAAAATGTTTATACAGCCAGTGCTGACATACTGCGGAGAAATTTTAATTACTTCACCTTTCATAAACGACATAGAATATGTTCAAAACCAAGCTCTCAGACTCATTACTGGTGGAATCAAAACAACGCCAATAGATTCTATGAGATTCCTCACTAATATTAACAGCATCAAAATGACAATAGAAGAAAAAGCACTGATTCAATATGAAAAACTTATCAGATTACCAGGAAACAATTGGCATTCATACAGTCCTCTCTGTAGATTGAAAACTCAAAAAAGTTTCAAGATTTAAAACAGAAAATCAATATCCCGAATTTAAAAGAAAACCTACAAATTAAACTAAACCCTTTAACTCTATTAAATATAGAATATAATCTTAATTTAACAGAAGAAATACTAAAATCAGAAGTAAACACTGAAATACTAAAACAATTTGTCTTTAGAGACAATTAATATTAGGTACCCTCCACAAAACTGGCTTCATTTATACACTGACGGATCCTTGATCTCCAGAGAACAAGGTGCCGGTGCAGGTGTTACGTGCTGTCTCTTCTCACTTTATAGATCTCTTGGGTATGGAACAACAAGTTTTGATGGAGAAATCATTGCAATAAGTAAAAGTCTCAGGAATCTTCTATCCACATCAATAAATTTAGGAATGCAGTTATATTGTCAGACTCCAAAGCAGCTATTCTATCAATCGTCTGTAAACAGACACCTTCATCTCAAACAGCAGAAATAACTAAAATGCTCTCTCAATTAATATCACTCAATAAAAGAATTGTATTCCAATGGATACCATCCCATTGTGGAATCCTGGGAAACGAGAATGCGGATGCTTTAGCAAAGAAGGGCAGCACTGCTACTTACAGACCTGTTAATAAATCTACGTATTACTCTGTGAAAAGATTTATTAGACTTCAACAAACAAAATTTGATAACACAATCTCAAGGGTAAAAATGTTACTCTCTGCATCAAAATCAACAGTTACTTCCCGATTTACCACGAAAATCATCTGTAGCTGCATTTAGATTGGCAACAGGCCATGATTGTTTGGCCAAACACCTGCAAGGAATTGGAATATATCAGTCCCCTAACTGCCCATTGTGCAACTCAAACCAAGAAATGGATTCGGAACACCTCAAAATCTGTGCTTCAGTGGCTAGCCATGATAATATCTTTGAAAAAATATTGGAGTGAAAGAGGTCAAATGACTTCATTGTCAAACGTCCGGCATTAGAAAACAACAACAACTCTTTATCTTTCACCGTCTCTGCAGCTCATCTCTGGACTCTCTACCACAACATGTCAGAGGCTGTTGGACTTTGTCTACTTTAAAAAATAAAATAAAATTGCACTTTTTCAATTCAGATTTCTTTCAATTATAAGCCTTTTTCTCTGCAATAGATTTGTAAAAATATATACATTTCTTTTCCTTCCATTCCCCTTTTTTGTTTTCTTGATCACCAGATGAATTTATCATCATACCCTTTTTGTTGTGGATTTTACTTAATTTTCGTATTTCTTTTCTTCTTTTTTATTATTATTATTTTATTACATTCCATTTTGTTATATTCTTCCTTACGTTTTCCATACTAACTTTTTGTACAAAATGAGTTGCTTTTATTATATTTCAATGTCTTTTACTTTTTTTCTATTATGGTATTATTTTCATGTTGTTTAATGTCGATTTTGTTATGCTATCATTATTATTATTATTATTATTATTTTGTAATATGTTAGTATTCTGTTCTTTAACTTTTTGTTAAATTTTCACTGCTTGTATACTTTGTGACTTGGTAGAGTGTAAGAGAAGGCCTTATGGCCTTAACTCTGCCAGTATAAATAAATAATAATAATAATAATAATAATTATTATTATTATTATTGGCTGATGACTGGACTAAATTCCAGCACAAAATTTATTCAGGATATATAAAAATTAAATTGTTGAATTTATACTATCGAAAGGTTTTTATATATCCCCTTAAATACATGTATTAACTGTGTTTTTGTCTATCTGTATTACCCGATGTTTTCTTTTTTAATATAAATATTCATGGTACTGAATCTGTCATATTGAATTCGCACAAATTTTATTATTCGTAATTTCCGTCTTGAAAACTCTTCTGATATCAAATTTAATTTCTCACCCATTTTTGCCCCACTCCACCACTTTAGGGATAAATTCGGACAAAATAATACCATATTCGTATTCTTTGATCCTTAAGATCTCCAGATATCGATTTTCGTTGAGATCAGATGACATGAGATTGCTCACGCTCTTCTGCCTTTTCACTAGTACCAGTACCTTAGGAGATGGCATTTAAAAAGTCTAAGAATGTTTAACCAAAATTGTAGAGAGTAACCATTTTAAATTTTAAGTCAAAATACTTTAGTGAATTTTTAAAACCGCCAAATACTTTCCCTCTCTCCTCTCTGCTGTGTTAGGGGATAAAAAAAAAAACCTCAAACGTTATTTGAAGGAGTGTACATGGAGTTGAATTTTTTTACATTCTTCATACATTTTAGAAACAATTCAGAGAGATGAGATGAATAATCTAATCCAATTTTATAAATGAAACTTTGTTTTAAAAGTAATAAAGTACTAGGAAATCGTGTTCTTCTCTGAAAAACCTGAGTGCCATGGGAAGATACTGAATTTTATGCTGTCAGTGGCTGAATCAAGTTCCTTTAGAGTAGAGAGCCCTGCAGTGAAAGGGCCAATGATGTCTGAAAAGTCGTGTTACCCAGGGGAGGGGCACCCATGCCGTGCTGTTGCATTGACAAGTACATGCCACATCTAGCAGTTAGAAAGATAGACATAGGGGATGTTGTTGGTTTTTTTTTTTACCAATGCCACCAGGTTGTCTTTTCGACATTTCTGGTCTCCTGGCATTGGCTCAGTTGTAACCCACTTCTGAGGTTGGGGCACCTGGAAGGCAGAGTTACATTACCCCGATGATATGATAGGATGATTATGTGGTGCCAGGAGAGGTCTTAAATCTAAACTTAACCTAAATTCCAGACCATGGACGAACACAGGAATAATCCTCTTTAAGGAAAAATTCCTGTGTTCTAACCAGGAATCAAACCTGGAACCTCATAAACTGTAACAGAAGCTCTGACAACTAGACCATGAGGCTGGTCAGACATAGGGGATGTAAGGTTCAAGATAACTTGTGACAACAATAATAATATAGGCTTATTCTACTTTAATTTGAGTGTGATTTTTCTCGTCCTTTCATTTCCTATTTTACTTACTTCTTAATATGTGTCCCCAGCTACACGATGTCCACTGTAAATCAAATTACGCAATTTTCCAGAGCTGTGGATTGGTAAGAATTGTTTCCTATTTTAAGCACACAATAATGAAATTAGTACAGGCCATATTAATTTTTGTAGTTAATTCAGCAATAAATAAATAATTTTACTCAAGAATTTTTAACATACTTACCCAAGAAATTAAAGACAATTTATCCGTGAATTATCTGGGTCTCCACTTATTGAAAACAGGGAAATTTTAAATTCAAAACTGTATAGGCCTAGATGTGCAGAAAGTTGAAGTTATGCTTAGACAAAACAGTACATTGGACTGTGAAGTCCAGTAAACAGTGTGATTTGCTCAGTACATACCCCCAATTGTCACAATAATACCGCAGAAGGTACAATTTCAATTTATATGGATTTAAGTCCATTAGTAACTTCAAATCGAGTTTGAACTGAATCTCTAATTGGTATTTCAGTAAAAACTGTCTTGAATATAGACAGAGTTTAGGAAACTTGGGCTAGGTTCATTGTATGCTTTGTAACAATATTTTCAAGTCAAACCTTAGAAGACAAGTACTTCAATGTCAAATGATACAAATAGAGGAAAAAATACATCGTACAAAACTGCACATATATTCTTCTTAGAAGTATACAGAAGTATACAATTGACATTTTTAGAGTGGAAAATGTTAACATATTTATATTTCACATTCAGTGATTCTTGACAACTTCAAGCCAAGTCTACAAATTGTGAAAAGGTGTTTCGTTAACAGTTGATATCTGTATATTTGAATAAATTAAAAAGAGAGCTAGCCTACATGTTACAAGTGGAAATAAAAGTTTTCAATGTAAAAATCGAGGACACTTTAACACCATGTAATATCAACATAATTTTGAATGGACAACTAGATTGTCAAAATAGCTCACAAATTCTGAATTAGTCGAAGGACATTCAGTGATATCCATATTTCGAAAATATGTTACTTATCTTCGTGCTCCTACTATATGAAATATCTTCTCTTCACACATCCTATCATTTAATCTCAACAATTAACATTAAACAATTATTCTGGAAAGGAAAGACTTTGGATAGGGCTAGAAAGGATTATTCTGTGATGTAGTTCTGGTTAATACTATATTTCTACTGAAGTGGCTTACCAAGACTTTTTCCTCGGAATTTGGTAAATTTCTATCAATAGAGAACTTAGTTTTGTGGTCAAACATGACTGAGTTGGTCATAAGTACAGAAAAGAAAAAAAAAAGTATATATATATATATATATATATATATATATATCAGTGATCAGCAACCCGTGCTCTCCGCTGCACCCGGGCAGTTTGCAAGAGCGGATCCAAAGACATTCGAGGGATAGGTCTAACATCATGAGCAAGCAGATGGTGCATTGCTCCACAAGATCGTCTGTGATGATGGTTGGCCTCCCACTGCACTCCTCGTCATGCACATTTTGGCATCCTGCTGAAAATTGTCTAAAGGAGCAATGCACTATCTGCTTGCCCATAGACCTGGCACAGCTGTCGATATATTTCAATACGTGCTATGCCCTGTGCATTCAAAAACTTTATCACTGACAGCACTTCACATTCGGCGGGAGCTGGAATAGGAACATCCATCTTCAACCAATGCAACGAAGCTACTGAGAGCACTTGGGAAGTTCTGCTAGCGCATGCACCATGTCAGACATTACTCTATCACGTACACACAGTCGCTTCACGCAACATATGGTTTGCTAGCTGTGGGACGAGTGGAAAAGTTACTTTATGGACGCACCTCATAATAATTCCTACTCATATAATGCATTATTAAAGGAATTTCATTATGTAGGCCTAACTTCAATAACCTATTGTTGGCGCAACAATTATTCTTTATATAAAATTGTTAATAGTTAATTATTATGAGTAAGGAGCTATTACAGCTTATTAATTTTAATGCAGTGAAAATAAATTGAAGAAATATACAATTACTCCATATTCCCATTTTTAATCAACAATATCAGTATTAAAATGCTTTAATTGAAATTTGTTATTTATTTTTAATTCCCAATCTATTAAAAATAACCTTCTGGATTATGGCTTATCATTACAACATACTCTAACAAAATTGTTTTATAAACTTTAGTGTACGCAATTTGCTTAAAATTTATGATTTTATGTCTGTATAATATTTTTCTTTATTCTCAGACTTAATGAATTTATGTATTTTGTTTTACATTATACAGCATAATTAGGCATAGTGGGATTTATTCCTGTTGTTTGGCAAAATAATTAAATATAATTTTACAGTGCTCAGTCTTTTATACTAATCTTCATAGATGTAGGCTACATTCATTCACTTCGTGCATTACCTTGATTAAATGGTAGGCTACACGAAAGCTACTGCAAATACAAGGTAAAAGGGCTAAAATCAAGCCAATGATCATTGAGACTCTCAAGTACGCCAATTTCTGCAGCCTGCTTGGCAATACGTGCACTATAAATCTGTAATATTGCTATGTCCCTCCTTCAAACCGGCTTCAAGTTATAGCATGACAAGTGTTTCCTTCTATCCCTCCAATATCTTTGGAATTGTGCACATGACTGGCTTGCTTGCAGGCACCCTTACTGCCTCGAAAGAGCACTTGAGTTGATGACCACTGCAATATATTAAAAAATCTAGCATGAATTTCATTTTAATTATTACTTGCAGATAAAAAAAACTGATGCAAACAAAATTATATGTATATTTTAAATACAGCATATGCAAAGCTGTTTTACAAAGTTTCTGCTTTTTGTGCATTAAAAGAATGCGCTTAATCCTTCAACTCATTTAATGTTACAGTATAGTAGTTGGTGTTAAATTAATCACATTCAAACATATTGTTCTCTTCATGAAGCTGTTAAACCATAGCACATGCAGTAATGCTTATTCCTTCTAATCCATCTTGATCTGAACTGACCACTAAATCTCATCATCAGAATCAAGTGCAGCACGGCGACGATCAAACTATAACAGAAATCCAATCTTTTATTACTCCCATCTTCACGAGCAATAAAACAAGCTTTCATCACGACAGAAATTCAACTTTGCATACTTGTTACCTTAACTGTGGTGTTACGTTGCATCTGTTCACTAACTTTTTCAAGAATATTTATCAGTTCACTTTCACCAAGTTTTCCCATAATCTGGCCAGTACGAGCCATCTGAATTAGCATGTTCTCCACCATCTGACCCTTCTCTGGCTTTCCAATCATTAATGTATTTACTGCAATGTAAAAGTGCTTTATAGTACAGAGGAATGTATGAGTTTCCAATACAGTGATGAATAATTAGCTACAGAGATTCAAAGTGATAATCTAAGTTTAACTACCTATACAAAAATATAAATGACTGGAATTGTCTACCACCAGTGATTTTGTTTAGCAATTTACATAAGCTAAGTAAATAACTCACGTCTTGCTCTTGCAGACTGAGTAAGAACTTGAGTCAGGATTGTGTTTTTCATCTCATCTTGCTCCCGTTTCCTCTCTTCTGCTCCCTTTTGATTACCAATATCTGAACCTCCCTGTGTAAAACATAACAGTTGGTTTACCACCTACAGAAAGTCTTCTTAAATGTTACATACCTCAAATATAAAGGAACTTACGAGGAACTGACGGAAAGGAATGTTGGAACTATGCCAAATCCATTATCGTCCATACACCGCCCTAATTTTTGTAATTAGGTACATTTAGGTAGTTAGTAGTATTCTCCTCTGTGCACAATGTGTAGGTGAATTGGAAATTTCAGTTATAGTACCTAAATCAGCGGCAATTCTCCAGATAAGCTACATTAAACGAGGTATTTTTTTTTCTTCACTGGCTTCTATGAGTTACATATTGTGATAAACACGTGATTTTAGTCTGCATCCACGAAAAGTCTCAATATAAAAACGTTTGATACTTACCTGTATATTCTAATGCACTGTTGTAGCCACCACCCCCTACTTGTTACCAATATAACACTTGAGAGATCCAGGACGCAATAGTAAGAAAACGGACCATGTTCCTAGTAATAATTCGTCCTGGATCTCTCGCATGTTATGTTGGTTATTAGTATAGTGTACTGGTAGTTCTTCTGCAGAATTACCTAATCAGCTAACTTGTAGGGGTTAACATATTACACGACTCAAATCTGGTAATAATGTGCAGTAGGCCTACATAGCTCTGAACAATAAGGGGTACTACTGTAAACACGTGGTGTGATATTAAGGTTATCTCAATATTGATTGCAACAAGTCGCGCATATTACCTAGTTACAGTTAAAGATATATGAAATCGTATCAGTAACACAGTTAAATGACATAGATTTTAATGCTGATTAACATTATACCTATATAGTAGATCTATATAACCTCTACGACTTGAACTTTGCAGGATGGTAAAATGTACAAAACATGCAGTATCCACTGTTATTAGGAATATAAATTACTGTGTGGAAATGTAGATATTAAGATTTCAATTTACTCTATATTCTGACTGCAACTGAGCCAAACGTTTGGCTCTAATTTCCTCCAAATCTGCATCTTCCATTACTAATCATGAACAAGAAGCCCGCTGTGTATAGTTCAGAAACTCAACGTTTAAAAATATTAATATGACAACACTCGTTTCTCTCTACTTTGATCGCTTATAATTTATTTAACCACATTATAAACAATGCTCTTGTCTAATATAAAGTCACAAATAGCCTTTCTTCCTTTGAGTGTTTTTTATGGCCTTCTACCACAGTCCAAACATTAGTCACGAAGCTCAATACGTAGAGAATATGCATCCAATGACAGTTAAACTTTGGTTGCTAGCCACTAGGACCGCTACTATCGCACAGCCTATACCGTTGCTTACGGGATTACACAAGCTGGCGCATAGCACGATCGAGAGTAGGTCTCTGTGAGTCATGACAATTTCTGCCGCTAGGTTCGCCTCTCTGCCCTATGAAATGATGAATAGTACCATTACAAAGCATTGTGCATCGTGAAAATAGTTCGATTAATTGTGCATTACTGATTGAGTACGAATATTATAAATATCCCAAGCATATTACAGTGTTATTTGAAGTTTGTTCAGCTAAGTTATATTCGAAAATTGTCTGTGTTTTGCTATGTGAAGAACTCTGTACCAACTGGTCGTATCTTTATAGGTTAAGGTAAATGTCAAAGTTCTCTCATATAACAAGCAATGCTATGTTAAAAGTGGCGAATTGCATTTTCCGACTCTCGAATGATGTGACCCGAAATGTAAAATAATTTCATGCATTGTTTCACTTACCAAGCATTACTGATATAGGCCTAATGAAAATGTGAACGACGTGATGTAAACATTGAAGATAATGTTGTTAATGTTTTCCCTTTCTCTTTTAGAAAATACCGACAAAAGTAATTAATTATCTTCATGCTGTACTTATTAGGTAATTAATGTGTATCTGCCTGTATTTTAGACCTGTGTATTGTTACGTAATTATCAGTGACTAGGTTAGAGAACTTAACAAGGTTAGTATGAGATTAGGTAATGCACCTCAAACTGGTAACTAATAATGGCTGCTGCGAAATAGGCTGAGGTGGTTATCGTGTGAAACTTATATCTAGAATATCTAGTATTATTATATACGGATACGTAAAGTTTTTTTTGTTTTTGTTTTTTTTTCTTTTGTTTTAGCATGTGTTTGTAATTTTGTGAGGTTATGTCTAGCCTAATTTCTTTTTATCATTACCAATACATTAATTTATTTTATATTCATTTCAGGTGTTACATCTATGGTGGCAACTCTACTTATGTTAGGATATGAAGTAACAGTATATATTCAACTTCATCATTTGCTAAAAATTAAAGAAAACTGTATGTCTTCGACTCATTCCATCGTCATTTCTTCTTATGTATGTGAACCACGTTCGTTCTAAAAGTGCTACATTAAATGAACATTATAGACAACGTGATGGAACAATTTACAAGTTACTGTTAAATTGCTCAACATTTTCAAGTGGTGCTATAGCCATTGTTTCAAAATGTACATACATATTTTTACATTTCTGTAAGAGGTGTCATAAATTATTTCAGCATATTTGTAAATTCTTCAAAATTAATTCTTCTAATTAATACCATAAAGTAATGAAATAATATAGCCTAGGCCTATATGTGATTTTATACTACCGGTGTTTATGTTGAGCTTGGTAAATTAATCCAATTTCACAGTGTTGTCTTTTGTATTGTGGTTCATAACAATTATAACAGTATGTACGTGGAAATGTTTTTAAAATAATAAATTCTAGCTCATGATTTTAAGTGGTCGTTTCAATGGGAGGTTATATTGGAAAGATGATCACAAATGGATAATTTACTGCAAGATACAAGAACTGAATATAAGTGAGTGTTCCGTTGAAAGTGAAAGTGAAAATTTCGTTTTACAAGAGCTAAGTAGGCGTAATATTTATTTTAGAAATTATTTAAAATCTACAGAATATGAAGAATAGACCTGTAACCATAGAAATCAACTGCGAATGGTGAGTGGCCAGGTTTCATTCATAATTGAAAGGAAGTAAAAATTATTTTCTTCTTATCCTGTTTTCAATATTTAAATTTAAGCACCTTTCTCTTCCTTGTTATTTCGTGAGAGATTACTTCACACTATCACATAAGCTAAATTTTTTCTGTACAGATAATAAAAATTACATACGTAAGTAGGCTACTTGAATACTGACGATACAAACTTCATATACATACCTCATCAGGTATATTCAAGAAGACATCTAATGTACTGTAACCAGCACATGATTAAAATACTGATCAGATGTCCAACAGTTTCTTACTGCACTCTTCACTTCAAAAGTTTGGCACATAGTTAATGAAAATCTTGATCAGGAAATCATTCATGAAAAAGTTAAATGTACACGTATAACATAGGGCATCCTCATTGTTACTTTTAAGTTTTAGGAATGTACGCTTATAACTGTATCACAATCTGAAATAATCATAATATTTATAACACGAGGGTCCTTGTAGATAGTCAGTTCTAGTGTTCTATATGTAATTAAGAAATGGCCCAGTTTATTGCACTTTCAGCACTTTTCTATTTAGGGGCTTCTGATTAAGTTTCCTAATCACTTCGTATTTACTGGAAATATCTTTGGCAATATTGTCCAGTAGTGGCTTCACAAGTTTTCCCAAAAGAAAGAGGGACATTTCCTCATCTTTACATGTGTCGCACTTCAGTTCTTGCGAAAATCTTGGCTTCAGAAAAGAAACTAGGCTTTTCAACAAAGCTTTTCTTGGCAAGTAGTGTACGGCTTCAATTACAAAATCATAGACAATCTGTACTAAACACCTGAAGAATGCATTAGGATATCTTATCCCACCTCGGTCTTGAAAATGAATTAAGCTAACTGCAGGGCCTTGATTTGCTGGTGATGATATTAGTTGTAAGCAGTTTTCACATGATGTTTGTTGTTCTGCTGCATGAACTAGATATCCTGCTATCATGGCTATTGTAACTGATGTCATGGTTACCTGAGATTCTGAAAAAAAGATAATTCTCATAATTATGAAAGACTACATTGTCATTTGTCATTGATACGATACATGTGTACCTGTGGCTCGCAGGTAAATGTGTTGTTAAATCATGTAGGCCTAAAGTAATTGTAAAGTAGTATGATATTACATTTTAAATTATATAATCAAGTATTACTCTCCCTGATACTATTCACAATATAAATATATGAGTGTATTCATTGTTAGGAACTGATATGTTGTGAATTTTGAAATAGCATTCAGTACCTGTTATAGGCTTTTGCAGTATCTGTAGAACGTGGAAAGGAATCCGATTAGTCATTTGTGTTATGTTGTTGTTTTGTTGCTTTTCTTCTCCCAATTGCTTCACCAGTACAGAGGAGCTGGCTTCCTTGCCTGTGTAATCCCTTATTTTCACATTCCCATTCCTGGATGCTGCTATGATTCCAGACTGAAGCGTGGATTCTAAAGCGTACATACATGATCTTGCGTCCATCATGTCATTGAATCCTCCTTTATGTCTTAGATGGCTAAAGAAGAGCTCAATGTCATCACTTGTAAAGTTCCTGGTAAGAATATAATGAAAACCAATATTTAACAAATATCTGATACATGTAACAGTGGACAGTGTTGTTATGACCAAAGCTTGATACGTTTCTTTCGTAAATCTTTTATTTTTGTTGGGTTTCTTTGAATTGCTTCAATGTATGGCATGAATTCGTCTAATAACCAAGTCAGTCTTTCATCATCGATGTCCGTGAACATTAACTTGTTTGTTTCTCTGGAAGTAATTCCATGGGTAGTATTACAGATATCATGAATGTCATGCCATCTTTTAAAAATTTCTAGGAAATGTATTGTTTCCTTAAAACTGTCCTGGTCTCTTATTTCTTCTGGACACAGTGTTTCCAACGTTTGTAAGCCAGCAATTGATTGGGATGAAAATATCACTTTGGCCCTAGCAACATTCATTTTTTCCAAATTTGTGGGGTACAAAACTTTCCTAGATAATTTTCTTACAGGCTTAAGTATTAATCTTTTTTGTAAATGATATAGCTTCTTCATGTAATCTGCACTGATACTATTTCCATTCACTTCAAAATTTCTGCCCAGATGTTGTGATCGTACATTTTTAATAATTTGTCTTCCATCGAAACTCAGAAATAGGCTTCTGTTGTCATCTACTGGATGTTGAATTTCATGTGTAAGTTGTCCCTTCTTACCACATAGATGTTGGAACATGGCAACATTAACCTGGCAGTTATCCGTCACAATTCTAATTACTTTAAATCCAATATCTTCCACTACTTTTAGGGCTTCCATAGTCAATTTTGCCAACTCATCTCCGGTTAAATTGTGTGTAAAATAAAATGACACTGGTATTCTGTACTTTGTAGACAGACCCTTGAACAGAATGCACAGCAGTTTATTGGCCAGCTTATTTTCAATCCCAATAGCATTTTTCTCAGTGTCTGTCATTCCTATCAACATATCCAAATTTCTGTCATACATCAATTTCGGTTTAATACTCATTTCGTCAATAATGAGAGATCCAACTTTTTCATTTTCGTGCTCCAAGGACTTTTCCTCTGCAATTAGCCGAGCCTTTATCAAAGAGGTGACACCTGTTTCTCCTTTTGAGTGACCAATATAAGTTTTTAATGTCTTTTGATGGGGTAAGTGTAAAATACCCAAGTTTCTTAGTAATCTATAGCCGGTAGATGACCTGTTAGATAGCAATATGCAGATTTTCAGTGTGTTTTCATGAAATTTACACTTTTGTTTTCCGAAAGCCTGAATTTGTTCAGTCAAAAAGCTTGCTTTCAAACTACCTTCTTTAGCAGCTTCTATTATTTTGGTAAGTTGCTTTTCAATTCCTTGTTCTTCCTTCTCGTTTTGTTTCTGTAAACTCCAGAGCTTGCTTTTTAAATTACATATTGTCTGTCTTAGTTTTCCAATAAGCTGATTTTGTTTCCGAATTGTCCTAGTAATTTTTTTACGTTGTAATGTAATGGCTTTGGGAATTTTTTTACTTTCAATTGAGCACTGTGTGGCTATAGTTTTTTTTATGTGCTTCATAGATTTCTTCAATTGAAACATTTGCTTCATTGAAAGCTGATGTACTATGTTCAACATTGGGTTTATTTTTCTTAGCAGGATGGATGTTATTCACCACTTCTGTTATCCTTCTTTTGTTGCGTCTACTTATGTTTGAAACATTTTGTTTATGTTTTGGAAAATCATCAAAGACGGATGGTACCACATTAGGAAGCAAACGTTTAAATGTTGTGCTAATGCTAAAATCAGCTTCTTTGAAATGTGTGCTGCAGACACGCGATTTCTTGTTTGGCGTCCAAAGAGTCCTTGGTTTGCCCCCTTCGCGAGAAATGGCTAGACACCACTTCTTTCTTAGTCCTTCATCTTGTGGAAAACAATGAAACGAAAAATCACATTCTTTCTTCTGGTTCGATTTGCACAATGGCACACAGCAGTAAACCATTTCAATCACACAAATTACAGGCTAACTTCCTAATTTAATAAATGCTAATTCAAAATATATTTACACGCACTAAAATACTACAGCGTTTACTATTACTATGCTCAATAGATTAATCAGTAGGCCTATAGAAATGTTTTCACCACTGCAAGAAAAAAATCGCGCAATAATTATACTTCTCAGTTATTGTGACGTCCGTATTTTTTTAAAAAGAGAGGGAAAAGTTAGGCCTTCTTGCAAATGCATAATTATGAATTCAAGGAAATTAAAGATAATGCAGTACCTTAATTAGTTGCAATATCTTATTTAATAACAATATTAATAATATTAGGTGAAAAGGGTAGGCTATAGTGCGTATATGCAAGATGTCAAGTTAATTTATTTCCGGAAATGTTTGATGTATGAACTGAAGTACAGAGCAGACAGTCCCTCAGTTTATATGTAATATGTTTTAATATCAAGAATGACAGCCTTTTATTGTAATATAATTGAGGAGTAGAAGTTTGGAAATTACGTCTATTGTCCATAAAATATTGTACGAAGCATTTAATAAGCAATGGTGAGTCCTTTAAATGTCCCAAATGTCAATGTCTTTTAAGTGTTCTGCTATGAATATATAGGGCAGAACAGCGCTCCGAGCGGCGGAATTGGCATTACGAGGGAACCACTTCAGAATCGTTTTTCAAGCTCTATGCGCCAGCTTGTATAATCTCGTAAGCAACGGCCTATACATAGACTTACTAAATAACCGCGGAGTCTATAGTTCCTAGTACTCTCAGTTGCTAACCGCTTGGAGCATTGTATCGCGAGAAGTGCAATAAGGCCCGGAACACACTTGCAGAGTTTTCGTCAGTGAGAAATGTGTTGCGAGAAAATTAAAAAATTGAGTACATGGATTCAAATAATAATAAGAGAGAAATGCGCACGAGTGTGCATTGTTAGAGATACTAGTAAATATCACTTTTTCCTATCTCAGTTATTGATTTGTCTGCCCTCTTACACGTCAGTATGTGATATTGCCGACATAGTTCACCACATAATTTGCACACGCAATCTCCGTCAGCAGTATGGAAGCCTGATCTGATGCACAGTCTGTGGTGGCAGCCATGCAAGATTATTACATTCAGGGACCTGTTTCTCAAAACTCAAGGACTAGTAATACTAGTCTGTACAGTAGTAATATTAGTTTATTTTACAAGTCTGTGTTTCTAGAAACTACAAGGGTAAAGTAGTAGTTCACAGACTAGTAATATTGGTCGATTTCACCAGTTCAAAAGTGATTCTGTTTCTCAAAATGCTAATCTAGTTGATTATACTAGTATTTAACAGGAATATTCCTACAAGACTCTAAAGACTGGTGATTTCTATATTATCAGCAAAGAGTTTGTAATACTTACTAGAGACACATACCCGTGAGTGGCAGGCAAGAAAAATGTCACAAATTGAATCGGCTAACATCCGCCATTAAAGGGAGTCTTTGCGGCGCGAAATTCGAAAACAGTACCACAATACATTGATGTAGCCTGGGGCCTGTTTCTCAAAACTCATGGACTAGTAATACTAGTCTGTACAGTAGTAATATTAGTTTATTTTACAAGTCTGTGTTTCTAGAAACTACAAGGGTAAAGTAGTAGTTACCAGGGGCCTGTTTCTCAAAAATACTAGTTTAGTAGTTCACCAGTTACTAGTTACCAGAGTATATTTCACCAGCTCTAGTAGATTCTGTTTCTCAAACTATTTTACCAGTCTAGTAACTTGTGACAATTTTTCACTAGTCACATGATCTCTTTCATTAGTCAGCTGATTGAGTTCATTTGTTTATACCCATTGGTAGGTATTGTTATTTGAGGTTAGGAGGTTAAGTTGTTTGTGTTCTCTCTTCTCTTGAAATTCCATCAGTTGAAAGCAAATTAACTATACTCAATATGATTAATGACTCAAAGGATATATCATTCGGTGCGTTTTCAAGCATAATAACAAAAATGATAAAGTAAACGACTGGACAAAAAAATTTGTAATAAGTGAGGCTATGGAACTGATACTTCAGAACAAAGATTATGCATACGTTAGGGACACTTACTGGCCCAACATTAAGAAAGCAACTTTGACGAGTACCAATTCAAGTTCACAGTATCATAATATGAGCACATTATGTAGCAAGTGAGTCTACTGGCGACATGGATGCCACTTATGACTTGAAAAATTCGCTATTTTTTTTCAGTTTTACGTTTGATCTATTCATAAATTATTGTCGTTATATATTTAATTTGTAGGCTAAAATTGACAATGTCAGAAGAACTGGCAGTGGAGGAGGAAAGCTAGTAAAAATTAGTTGATGAATTGGTATTAGATTATTAGGAAAAAATTCTGCAAGTGTTGTTGGTCTAGGACAGAAAGACTAGATGGCATTGGAAAATAATCAACATCCCGATTTGTAGAGCAATTTGTATTTGAAGCTTTGCTGATAATGCAAGACTTCTATTTTTTTTTTTTTGTCTTGTTATGGCAGGTGCCACTATATTTAACAACTTTTCAAGCTTTTCAGCACTTTACCTAAACCGTTCATTATTATTTAAACAATGCTCCCGTAAAGGAATAATAATTGTTCTTTCTCGATATAGTTTTAGCTCTTCTCACAACTTCTTCATGACTTCATTCGGAATTACCAAACCAGATATTAAAAGAAAATAACTACAATATTTTGTTTTATCTGAGAAAGGTTGTTACTGGTAACTGATAATATAGAAATCACCAGTCTTTAGAGTCTTGTAGGAATATTCCTGTTAAATACTAGTATAATCAACTAGATTAGCATTTTGAGAAACAGAATCACTTTTGAACTGGTGAAATCGACCAATATTACTAGTCTGTGAACTACCCTTGTAGTTTCTAGAAACACAGACTTGTAAAATAAACTAATATTACTACTGTACAGACTAGTATTACTAGTCCGTGAGTTTTGAGAAACAGGCCCCAGTTCACAGAGTAGTAATATTGGTCGATTTCACCAGTTCATAAGTGATTCTGTTTCTCAAAATGCTAATCTAGTTGATTACACTAGTATTCAACAGGAATATTCCTACAAGACTCTAAAGACTGGTGATTTCTATATTATCAGTTACCAGTGACAACCTTTCTCAGATAAAACAAAATATTGTAGTTATTTTCTTTTAATATCTGGTTTGGTAATTCCGAATGAAGTCATGAAGAAGTTGTGAGAAGAGCTAAAACTATATCGAGAAAGAACAATTATTATTCCTTTACGGGAGCATTGTTTAAATAATAATGAACGGTTTAGGTAAAGTGCTGAAAAGCTTGAAAAGTTGTTAAATATAGTGGCACCTGCCATAACAAGACAAAAAAAAAAAAATAGAAGTCTTGCATTATCAGCAAAGCTTCAAATACAAATTGCTCTACAAATCGGGATGTTGATTATTTTCCAATGCCATCTAGTCTTTCTGTCCTAGACCAACAACACTTGCAGAATTTTTTCCTAATAATCTAATACCAATTCATCAACTAATTTTTACTAGCTTTCCTCCTCCACTGCCAGTTCTTCTGACATTGTCAATTTTAGCCTACAAATTAAATATATAACGACAATAATTTATGAATAGATCAAACGTAAAACTGAAAAAAATAGCGAATTTTTCAAGTCATAAGTGGCATCCATGTCGCCAGTAGACTCACTTGCTACATAATGTGTTCATATTATGATACTGTGAACTTGAATTGGTACTCGTCAAAGTTGCTTTCTTAATGTTGGGCCAGTAAGTGTCCCTAACGTATGCATAATCTTTGTTCTGAAGTATCAGTTCCATAGCCTCACTTATTACAAATTTTTTTGTCCAGTCGTTTACTTTATCATTTTTGTTATTATGCTTGAAAACGCACCGAATGATATATCCTTTGAGTCATTAATCATATTGAGTATAGTTAATTTGCTTTCAACTGATGGAATTTCAAGAGAAGAGAGAACACAAACAACTTAACCTCCTAACCTCAAATAACAATACCTACCAATGGGTTTAAACAAATGAACTCAATCAGCTGACTAATGAAAGAGATCATGTGACTAGTGAAAAATTGTCACAAGTTACTAGATTGGTAAAATAGTTTGAGAAACAGAATCTACTAGAGCTGGTGAAATATACTCTGGTAACTAGTAACTGGTGAACTACTAAACTAGTATTTTTGAGAAACAGGCCCCTGGTGATAGACACTGTTTTAAACATCTTTTACAAAGGATGAGTCGTGATGAAATAAACATGAATGGCAGAGGAGCACTATATCTATTAAAGTATTATAATGATTCATCTTTGGCGATATTCTAAAAAATAAATTAAATCACCATATACGCTCGGGATAAGTATGTGAAATATTGAATAATGCAATGTCAACATTAATTTTCAATATTACTAATATTGTTTTAAGGACATAATAATGGATATTTACTGTAATATTTAAAATGATCTATATTTCAGTCCTTTAATGCAGAGGAAGAGGAAGGTAGATGGTGCTTAGAAAATATTTAGCGGTGAAATATGAGATCATAAAAATTCTGGAAACTGATTTAAAATATAATGAGAATAAATTTTATCATAAAACAATCTATTCATTGTGCAGTTGATGACCACCAAGTTAGAGGTCAGTACAGACTTTTTAATACAATTAGTAGCGGTAATAGTAGGCCTAGGAGTAGTGGTAATAGTAGGCCTAGTAGTAGTGGTAATAGTAGGCCTAGTAGTAGTGGTAATAATAGACCTAGTAGTAGTGGTAATAATAGGCCTTGTAGTAGTGGTAATAGGCCTAGTAGTAATGGTAATAGGAGGGCTAGTTTTGGTAGTATTAGTAGACCTAGTAGTTTTGGTAATAATAGGTCTAGCAGTAGCAGTAATAATAGACCTAGTAGTGGTGGTAATAATAGGCCTAGTAGTAGTGGTAATAGTAGGCGTAGTAGTAGTGGTAATAGTAGGCCTATTAGTAGTGGCAATAGTAGGCCTAGTAGTAGTGGCAATAGTAGGCCTAGTAGTAATGGTAATAATAGGCCTAGTAGTAGTGAGACCTAGTCAGTGGTAGTGGTAATAATAGACCTAGTAGTAGTGGTCATAGTAGACCGAGTATCAGTGGTAATAATAGGCCTAACTAGGCCATTAGCTATATTTTCACTAATTTCTTTGCATTTAATACAACCAAAAACTAGAAGTACATGCTGTACAAAACGGAAATTACATGATTAATCCATTTATTGTGAAATAAAAAAGTTTTAGATAGATATAGTCTGCGGATTTTCTTATGCACCCTGCTATTATAATCCACTGGAATGTGATGGCACCTAACCCTTATATATATTATTGAAATCAACCATATAAACTTTATTAATGTGTTTCTGGAAAAACTTTATCCAAGAAATATTCCGACATTCTGTAAACACATTCAAAGGAGGAACTGCATTTGGAACATTCTTCCAAATATTAAGATATGCATGCTTTCCTGGGCATCCTACAATAGTAGCTATGTTCGAACAAATATTTGCGGCGCAGTATTTCATTTTCTTATTATTTACCTTCAAGTGTACTTATATTTATTCGTACTCATGAATAAGCACGAACTGCTTGCACTCCCAGCGAAGTATCAACTCCCTTTAATGGCGGCCGAACAGCGGTTCAATTTTGTACGCGAAACTAGCGCCGTTGGTGTCTCTAGTTATATATTACAAACTCTTTGATTATCAGTTACCAGTGGCAATCTTTCTCAGATAATCAAAACAAAATATTGTAGTTATTTTTTTAATGAATGTGGTTTAGTGATTTCGATTGAAGTAGTAAAGAAGTTGTTGTGAGAAGAGCTAAAACTATATCGAGAAAGAACAATTATTATTCCTTTACGGGAGCATTGTTTAAATAAAATGAACGGCTTAAATAAAATGCTCAAAAGCTTGGAGAGTTGTTAAATATAGTGGGACCTGCCATAACAAGACAAACAAATAGAAGTCATGCATTATCAGCAAAGTTTCAAATACAAATTGCTCTACAAATCGGGATGTTGATTATTTTCCAATGCCATCTGGTTTTTCTGCCCTAGACCAGCAACACATGCAGATTTTTTCCTAATAATCTAATACCAATTCATCAACTGCAGTAATTTTTGCTGGCTTTCCTCCTCCACTGCCAGTTCTTCTGACATTGTCAACTTTAGCCTACAAATTAAATACAAAACGACACTAATTTATGAATAGATCAAACATAAAACTGAAAAAAATAGCGATTTTTTCAAGTCATAAGTGGCATCCATGTCGCCAGTAGACTCAGTTGCTACATAATGGGTTCATATTATGATACTGTGAACTTGAATTGGTACTCGTCAAAGTTGCTTTCTTAATGTTGGGCCAATAAGTGTCCCTAACGTATGCATAATCTTTATTCTGAAGTATCAGTTCCATAGCCCCACTTATTACAAATTTTTTTTGTCCAGTCGTTTACTTTATCATTTTTGTTATTATGCTTGAAAACGCACCGATTGATATATCCTTTGAGTCATTAATCATATTGAGTATATATATATTATTGTAATGTACCGAAGTACATATGATATTTCCATGCAGATATTCTGCGTCATCATACGATGAAAGAGTAATGGAACGGAGAAAAATTCTCTCCGACGCCGGGATTTGAACCCGGGTTTTCAGCTCTACGTGCTGACGCTTTATCCACTAAGCCACACCGGATTCCACCCCGGCGTCGGAAGAATCGTCTCAGTTTTAAGTTCCAACTCTTGGGTACCCTCTAGTGGCCGCCCTCTGCACTACGTCATAGATATCTATGAACCTAGGACCGAAGTCCACACATGTGCTGAGGTGCACTCGTAATGAGTGACTAGTTGGCCGGGATCCGACGGAATAAGCGTCGTCTTAAGTCACGGAGTGATTTACGCATATCATATATATTATTGTAATGTACCGAAGTACATATGATATTTCCATGCAGATATTCTGCGTCATCATACGATGAAAGAGTAATGGAACGGAGAAAAATTCTCTCAGGCGCCGGGATTTGAACTCGGGTTTTCAGCTCTACGTGCTGACGCTTTATCCACTAAGCCACACCGGATTCCATCCCGGCGTCGGAAGAATCGTCTCAGTTTTAAGTTCCAACTCTTGGGTACCCTCTAGTGGCCGCCCTCTGCACTACGTCATAGATATCTATGAACCTAGGACCGAAGTCCACACATGTGCTGAGGTGCACTCGTAATGAGTGACTAGTTGGCCGGGATCCGACGGAATAAGCGCCGTCTTAAGTCACGGAGTGATTTACGCATATCATATATATTATTGTAATGTACCGAAGTACATATGATATTTCCATGCAGATATTCTGCGTCATCATACGATGAAAGAGTAATGGAACGGAGAAAAATTCCCGGCGCCGGAGAGAATTTTTCTCCGTTCCATTACTCTTTCATCGTATGATGACGCAGAATATCTGCATGGAAATATCATATGTACTTCGGTACATTACAATAATATATATGATATGCGTAAATCACTCCGTGACTTAAGACGGCGCTTATTCCGTCGGATCCCGGCCAACTAGTCACTCATTACGAGTGCACCTCAGCACATGTGTGGACTTCGGTCCTAGGTTCATAGATATCTATGACGTAGTGCAAAGGGCGGCCACTAGAGGGTACCCAAGAGTTGGAACTTAAAACTGAGACGATTCTTCCGACGCCGGAGTGGAATCCGGTGTGGCTTAGTGGATAAAGCGTCAACACGTAGAGCTGAAAACCCGGGTTCAAATCCCCGCGCCGGAGAGAATTTTTCTCTGTTCCATTACTCTTTCATCGTATGATGACGCAGAATATCTGCATGGAAATATCATATGTACTTCGGTACATTACAATAATATATATGATATGCGTAAATCACTCCGTGACTTAAGACGGCGCTTATTCCGTCGGATCCCGGCAAACTAGTCACTCATTACGAGAGCACCTCAGCACATGTGTGGACTTCGGTCCTAGGTTCATAGATATCTATGACGTAGTGCAGAGGGCGGCCACTAGAGGGTACCCAAGAGTTGGAACTTAAAATTGAGACGATTCTTCCGACGCCGGGGTGGAATCCGGTGTGGCTTAGTGGATAAAGCGTCAGCACGTAGAGCTGAAAACCCGAGTTCAAATCCCGGCGCCGGAGAGAATTTTTCTCCGTTCCATTAGTCTTTCATCGTATATTGAGTATAGTTCATTTGCTTTCAATTGATGGAATTTCAAGAGAAGAGAGAAATAAGAACCAAAACACAAAAAAACTTAGCCTCCTAACCTCAAATAACAATACCTACCAATGGGTATAAACAAATTAAATCAATCAGCTGACTAGTGAAAGAGATCATGTGACTAGTGAAAAATTGTCACAAGTTACTAGACTGGTGAAATAGTTTGAGAAACAGAATCTACTAGAGCTGGTGAAATATACTCTGGTAACTGGTGAACTACTAAACTAGTATTTTTGAGAAATAGGCCCCAGGTTGTCCACATTAAGGAGTTTTGTATTCGGCAGTTTCCGGCTACATTCGGATTATGACGTCACAGGGATACCGCGTTTGGTCAGTCGTCTGCTACTCTGCTATACAAACAATAAGAATACTCTTACATGCATTAAGTTTCAAGTGGTTGTATTAATTTTAATATGCATATACTGTTTTATTAGTGAGTGTGTTGTATTAGTGAGTGAATAGTTACTTCGTTATTATTCTGCTTAAGTTGTGTGAACTAGAGTAGCTGCTGAGTTACTGTCATGTTTCGCGTGTTTGTGTAGGCCTATAACGCAATACACTACAGTGAGTAACCATGCCGGGTATGAGGTGTACTGTTGCAGTGTACAATAACAGCTGGGCGAAAACAAAGAAAGACAATTCCAGAAGTCACATTAAATACTTCACTTTTCCGAAAAATGAGGAATTAAGAAAACAGTGGATTCAGAGATGTAGGCGTGACGGAAAATGGAATCCGGATTCGTGTAGAGTGTGTTCCGAACATTTTCATGCCAGCGATTTTGATCGAGACCTAAAGAGCGAATTATTAGGATTTCCTACCACACGCATACTTAAGAAAGATGCTATCCCTTCTCTAAATTTGGGTGTTGATCGCGACACATATAAAGAACAATTATCGTATGATCGAGAAATTAGGAAGGAAAAGAGAGATCATAAGAAAATTGTTACAGAAATGTTGCAAGATTCGGATATTTGTATGTCTAATTCTACAATAAGTTCACCATCTCCTTCAGTCACTCCACCTCCCCAGACCTGTGATGAGAGTGCAGTGGCTCTGATCAAAGAAATTGAAAGATTGAGAAAGGAGTTAGATGAAGAGAGAAAAACTACTCTTGTTCTGAATTTAAAATTGGAGGCAGCTGAAAGGAAGTTACAGCAACACCGTACAAAAATAATAGAACTAATAGCATGTAAGAAGATTAAGAACGTTGTGCTCATAATATTCATAACAAATTGGTCGATGGTCTTTCGGACATTTTTACTAAAACTGAGATAAAAGTACTGACAAACAAAAAAAAAAAAAAAACTTGTGAATTTGGACTGACAAATACATATCTGCAGCTTTTACTCTAAGATATCTGGGGAAGAAAACGTACATTTAAATGAGGCAAAAATTGCATTACCCACTACCTGGACTTTCGACGTTGGAAAAATGGGCTTCGAAAATTGACATGCGAAACGGAACTGGTATCCTCGAAGATATGTTGGAAATGATGAAGATAGCTGCTATCACATATGGACAATCAGATAAAACTGCAGTCCTTCAGTTTGACGAAGTGCATGTCAAACGTGCATACGAGTACGACTCTCTAAAGGATGAAATCGTGGGTCCCCATTCAAGATTGCAGGCAGTGATGGCAGTGATGGTGAGAGGTCTCTTCAAGAACTGGAAACAATTAATTTATGTTGATTTTGATAAAAATATGACAAAAATTATATTAGATAATCTAGTATCGCGTCTTGCAGAGATAGATTACAGAGTAGTAGCTTGTGTTTGTGATATGGGTGCAGCGAATCAAGGTTTGTGGAAAGAATATGAAGTTAATCCAACAAAAACATGGTTCTATAACCCAAGAACACCAGAAAGAATATATTTATTTGCTGATGCCCCTCACATTTTGAAATTAGTCAAAAACTGGCTCCTCGATAAAGGCTTCATATTTTCTAATGGAAAAATTGTCTCGAAAGAGCCTTTGGAATCTCTCATTAAGGATGACAACCATGAAATTAAAGCATGCCATAAAATCGATTCCAGTCACTTGAATTGTAGGGGAACTGAAAGAATGAACGTAAGGAAAGCTGCATAATTAATGTCACATAGTGTTGCAACTGCTTTACGTCATTTTAAACTTGGTGGCGATTCATCTATCGCAGAGAACACGAGTGAGTTCATTGAAATTGTAAATAATTGATTTGATCTCATGAATTCTTATAGTCCAGCTCATTCTAAAGTTCCTAGCAAAAATGCATATGGACTTAAATTAGAAGAACAAGATAAAATTTTGAAGAATATGTGTGACACTATTAATAGCATGACATGCAGGGGTAAACGAGTAAAACAGGTATTTCAGACAGCCATTCTTGTATCTATATCTTCCTTGAAATATCTTCTTCTCGATGTACAAAAGCTAGGAATTACATATATTTTAACACATCGTCTGAACCAAGATTCACTTGAGAGTTTATTTTCCCAGATCCATTCTCGAGGTGGTTTATACGACCATCCTACCCCATTAAACTCTCTATACCGCCTGCGAATGATCATTCTTGGCAATAATGCCGGAAAAATAGAAAAACACAAGAATACACATACTGAATCTAGTGAGGAATACCTTTCATCCCAGTTACTTCGTATATGTGGTGTAAAGTGTACAGATTTAGTAGAAAATTCTATTCCTGATATCTTCATTCAAGAAGAAGACGACACATCTGGTTCAGGTTCAACGATTGTAGGTGAAAAGGAAACTGAAATGGAGGTTGAAGGTTTGAGATACATTGCTGGTTGGATAGCAAACAAACATAGTGAAACTCATCCCAACTTAGGTCACCGAACAGATACAGAAGAAGAGTCCACACCTGTGGAGTAACGGTCAGCGCGTCTGGCCGCGAAACCAGATGGCCCGGGTTCGAATCCCGGTCGGGACAAGTTACCTGGTTGAGGTTTTTTCCGGGGTTTTCCCTCAACCCAATACGAGCAAATGCTGGGTAACTTTCGGTACTGGACCCCGGACTCATTTCGCCGGCATTATCACCTTCATTTCATTCAGACGCTAAATAACCTAGATGTTGATACAGCGTCGTAAAATAACCAAAAAAAAAAAAGATACAGAAGAAACAGATCATCTAGTCTCCTGGATTCGTAGTTTGTCATATGGTGGACTTACAGAGCCGACATCCAAATGGTTAGACATCGTAAAGAAAATGGAGAAACGCTTTTGTTCTTATCATGGCCCTGAGGTTCGAAGAGGGGTCGGAGTTGTGAAGAACTTGATTTCTTTAATATGTTCAAGTGATCCTAGTGTGAGTAGTGACTTGGTGAAAACTTTCGTCAAAGTAAGGACATATGCTCGTATAAAGTTATTAAATAAATGTGGAGAAAAAATAATCAGTGGCCAGAAAAGAATTAAAAGATCGGAGCCTACAGTGAAGAGGAAAATGAAGAAGTTTACATATTAAGGTAAAATGTATTCCTTCATATATTAAACTCACGGCTTGCTTAATTCTAGGTGACTACTGGGTATATCGATTAATTATTTGTTGCAGTCGTTTTAAGTATTAGGCTACATTAGCAAAATACAACGTAGGCCTATATCATAAGCTAAACGTTAGAAAGAAAGCAGTAGCGTATAGTAGGAATCCGTCGGGCCTGTTTCACAATGTTTACAAGCTTTGTAATTTGTAAACTTTGCTTGTAGACTGTAAACTTCTGTTTCACAATCTTTGTTTGTAATGTTGAACTTTACAAAGGAAATAAAATCTTTACAAATTAAATTTTGCTCACTTTACAAGCATTCTGTTTCACAATGAAGGGTAATTTTACAAACGTGTCAACTTTACTTGTAAAGTTAGCACATTTTTCTACAATAGCTCTGAGATGTGTAAAGTTTGATATTGTAACAAATTATGAATAAATACAATAAAGATATATTTACTAAATTAATTTTTGAGTAACTGGGTAATATTAAGAATTAAACTAGAGCAGTTTTGATGTTATTAAGTAGTTCTAATGACTCAGACGAAGATATTGAATTTAGGCCTAATCAAACAAAGACGTATACGTAACATTTTCCGGTCAAGAATTAATAATACGTTCGTATCATTGTATGAATTTAATGAAAGGTTTCGAATGAGTCCCGCGCTATACTTCAGAATACCGCATGAGTATTTATATACGAAGACTGTATTTAATAAATAATCGCACTTAAAAAAGAAGTTCCCTGCACCAAAAATAAATTAATTCAATAATACAATAACGACACTGAAGTCGTTTCGAGTCCCGTTTCGCTGGAATCTCTCCTCCAAGATATGGGACATCACATCCAACATGGAAAAGTGGTGCCCTAACCTCAAAGCGAGAACTGTATTGTTTTGCATTGGTTTAATATACTAGCTGTCAGTCCTGTCAGTTCCGTTCGTTAGTAGATAAGCACGGAATTTCTAAGTTATGTGTGCAAAAGTGCCCATAGGGTAATTGATGTTGTTAAGAGAGTTAAATTCGAGACAGGTTTTTGATAATAAATACAATAAATTAATACTTATTAAATTGATTTTTGAGTAAGTGGATAATATTAAGAATTAAACTAAAGCAGTTTTGATGTTATTAAGGAGTTCAGATGAAGATACTGAATTTAGGCCTAATCAAACGAAGACGTATACGTAAAATTCTCCGGGCAAGAATTATTAATATCACGTTCGTATCATTGTATAAATTTAATTAAAGGTTTCGAATGAGTTCCGCTCTATACTTCAGAATACCGCGTAAATACTTAGATACGAAGACTGTATTTCATAAATACTCGCACTTAATAAAAAAGTTCCCTGCACCAAAAATAAATAATTCAATAATGCAATAGCGACATTACTTACGCGGTATTCTGAAGTCGTTTCGAGTCCCGTTTCGCTGGAATCTCTCCTACAAGATATGGGACATCATATCCAACACCCAAAAGAGAAAAGTGATGCCCTAGCCCCTAACCTCAAAGCGAGAATTGTATTGTTTTGCATTGGATGCATACTAGCTGTCAGTTCCGTGGGTTAGCAGATAAGCACGGAATTTCTTAGATATCAGTGTGCAGAAGTGCCCACTGGGTAGTTGATGTTAAAAGAGTTAAATTCGGGGCAGGTTTTTGATCATCAAAATGTTATTTACTATAGCAAAGAATTTTTATGCTGCTGATGGGATCACTAGTGTTTGTGAGGTTATGGATGCAACATTAATAAATACTGATGGATCAACACAAAAAATTAACCTGATTTTGTGGTTAGATATCGTAATTATTTTATTAATTGCATATTTGTACGTGGACCAAATCTGTTATTTACTTATTTGACTCAATCTTGTGCTAATTTTGCTTATTTAAGTAATACTATAGACGTATTGGTATTCTCGACCAATCACAAAAAGATGAAACTCCATTGTCGCCAATATATAAAAATCTAAATACTTTTAATTATTTTTAACAATACTTTATATATTTTCTGTTGTTGAAATATGAATCAGCAAGCTTAGAATAATCTATTTTAGTACAAAATATAAACATTATGTATCGACAGTAGTAAAAATACAGCGATTTTAGCTCTGCTCCTTAGCGATTTTAGTAAACTGTCGTTGGCGATATTGTGTAACCAATAATGCGTATTTGTAAATTTCTTTAGTTGATTTTGTAAAGTTCGTCAGACTTTACAAACTAATAAAATAGCATTGTGAAACACAATTTACAAGCATTTGTAATCTTTTACTTGTTATTTGTAAATTGTTAATTTGTAATTTGTAAGGATTGTGAAACGGGCCCCTGGTATCCGAAGCAGACGACATAGGGGGTATCTGTGTGATGTCACCCATTCTGAGCCAATACCAGTGACTCGTGCATTGTGGATAACCTGAATGTAATAATCTTGGTAGCCATGGATTGATAGTCTTGTCACCACATGCCGTAACGGTCGGTGTGGTCCCATCCAGTTCCTGTCTATCACGGCTCCGGTGCTGTAGAACTCGTCCGGAATCTGGCGTCTTTCTCTTCTCTTTCCGTTAGAAGCTGCTCGTAGCCGCTGGTAGATGGCAGCAAGTAGTCCGTTCTGAGGTCTTCTATCAGGAAGGTTTCCCTTGAAAATATATATATCAGCCTCGACGGTGCATATTTTGATGTTCCCAGGGCTCTTTTCAAGAAGGTGGCTTTAACACTTTCTAGCATCTCTAGATCCTTCTTCTTTAAGTACTGCCAGATTATTTGAACCCCGTACGTCAGTACTGGCATTATCTTCGCCCTGAATAGCTTCATTGCTGTTTCCAACGACAGTGATTTTAGGTGCTTTATGTCGCTTATCGCCCTGATCGCGGCCACAGACCTCTCCTTTACATGCATAGTAAAACAGGTCCCTGATGTTTGGAAGATCACTCCGAGGTATCTGAACGAGTTGACTACTCCTAGTGGCTCTTGGTTATGCTGGATTATATCATTCCTCGATATCCGACCTCCTTTGCGGAATATCATAACCTTAGTCTTTTCTGTGTTTATATGAAGTCCGTTGTTATTCGCCCAGTCATTCAATCTATCGAAGCACAATTGCAGATCCTCCACATTTGCTGCTGTTATGGCCATGTCGTCCGCATACACGTATACGTCCGTCTGTCCACCTCCGCAAACTGCTTCTATCTCGTCCGCTGTCATTAGGTTGAAGAGTAGGGGGCTGAAGGGATCTCCCTGCAACAAACCGTTTGCTTGCGTGATGGGCCTTGATGTCCTTAGGTTGTCGCTTATGTTCACCACATTATACTCTAACATATTCCTTATTATGTTAGTGAGATAATTCCGTCCACACTTGGTCTCCAGCTTTGAAACTAATATCTGTCTATCTAGCAGATCGAAGGCCTTTTTATAGTCTATGAAAACTACGTATCGTTTCCCCTTGTCATTACGTAGAGCTTCCTCTATTACTTGTAATAATTTTGTGACAGCCTGGAGCGTTGATCTTCCTTTCCGGAAACCAAATTGCTCTTCTGGTATTATATTTCCTGCAAGTTCCGAGAGTCTTTGTGTGGTATTTTGGTGAAGATCTTGAAAGCAGCATTCTCTAGAGCGATGCCCCTATAAGCGTCCGGTAGCGTTGTATCTCCTCTCCCTTTGTAGCAAAGACGTTATATAGTATACTAGACTCACACGGAGCGCTGGTGTGCTGTACAAAATTGAAACCTGTCTGCGCATGTTCACGCCGCCATGAAATAGGTAGAAACAGCATTGTCATCAATGTGAGGAATCACTATATGGCAACAAATCCCTCAAACACATAGCGTTTTTATTGAGAAAAGACAATGGGGGTTTGGCAATTCCATCAGCAGACATCGTAAAGATTTGTAGATTATGTGAATGTTGCATTAGACAGTTGTTAAAGGAAACAAATGGCATGCCACTTAAAGGTCCTGTAGGTCTAAAGATAAAGATAACTATTCTAGAACAGATAAACATAGGCCTAAATGAAATATTCCCTGAACTGCAGTAACATGTATTAAAAAACGAGTTTCCTGACAATCACATCGTAAGAATTGTATCTTTAACAGTTGAAATGTACACTAAAATTAGATGCCATCACACAGCAAGATCTTACAACGTTAATTTACATAGAACATGTCAGGCAGCATCTAACATAATCCATCCTCTTCATGAATCGATAGGTATGTAACTATATTATCATGTGCATTTTTTGTGCTACTTATTAGTTACCGTTCATTTTTTTCTACGTAGTTTTTATTTATTCCACTCTTTTCAGGGGTTCCCAGTTCTATTTTTCATTCGGATTGTAAATGTAAATAAAAACCTATGAGTATTATAACATAAATTAAATTGTAATGTAATTGTTAATCTCTACGTCATCTGGCAGCATCTATTAGAAACCATCCTTGCAAGAATTTAGAGGTAGCCCTGTGTTGTTATCTTTTCATTTAAAATGTTTTTTTGGGGGGTATCTATATTGCCAATTGCACATGAATTTGATTTGCAGGCATTCCCAATATTATCTTTCATTGTGGTTATAAATGTAAATAGTTACCTAACTTATCTGAAGGCCTATTATAATATCTTACATTTTAATGTGTCAATTTTAAAGTCATCATCTGCCGCAGCATTTACCTACCCCCCCCCCCTTTCAAGAATCAAGAGGTATGTTGTCTTTTCAAATTGGGTTAAAGTGCTTATTTAAAATTACTTTATATTTGTGAGAGAGGTCTATGCTGTCATTTGCACAGCAATTTTTGTTGCTGTTTTGTTTTTGCAGATATTCCTAGTGCATTATTTTTCACTGGGGGGCTATAAATGCATATAGTTCACATACAAATAATCCGCTTATATTTTGCCGGATATATATTATTAAAAAAGCAAGGAATATCATCTTATTGATAGAACATATGTGCATAAAATTACGTACTATCACTCCGCAAGCAATGATATATATTTATTTAAAATAACAATCTATGATGTAAAGAAATCCACTCATAAAAAGTATGTTTTTTTTACATAATGTGATTATGTTTAGTTTTTAGGTCCTCATGTTACCTATTATTTGCAATGTATTAGATACAGGTAGGCTATTTTTTTTATAATTGATAGCATTCCCTTTATTAATTGAAGAATTACTTATAAATGCGATGTAATTTTGCTACCTTTGCGCATTACATTTTGCGTGGTTACTTATGTCCTGTGGTCTAAAAGTACCGGTAATATAATTTTCGATTTTCTAAAAACTTAACAACATCACATATTTATTTCACTTAAGAATTTGATTATAATAAGAACTTGTGTAATCAAGGTGCATGTATTTACGTCTTGTGATCTAAGAGTAATGTATGTTAATATAATTTTCCATTCTCTGAAACCTAAGAATATGCTGATTAACGTAAAATTATACATTCTATAATGAGTATTGCGTAAGCCTATTTATGGATGTATAAGCATGTTTTCTATCAATTGCTGCGTACGTATTTTCTTTCCTTTAATGCTCTGACCCATATCAATGAAACTTTGAATATATTTATTTCGTCATAATTTTACGTTAAACGTCGAAAATGGACATAATCTGTCAATTTTAGATCATCACAGCGTTAAATTGCGCGATTTACGTACTGCTATGATGCGTCTGCTCTCCAACATCATGGCGGCAAGCGCAGCGTTCAATTTGCCCCGGTTTCCTCGTTCCGCGCAGCCGAGACTGTAGGGGCTTGGTTATGCTATATAGTAGTACTTTTATGAAATTGTTCCCTGGGAGAAAACAGCAATTACTAGGGAAATTCCAGCTCATGATGTTGGCATCGCAGATGGATGCGAATATCAGTTGGCAGAACTGATAGGGCGTCGATCTGGGAGGACAAAAAGAAGCGTCGATAAAAAAAAGTGAAACTCCTTTGACAGAAGTGAAGTTGTGAGGAATGTAGGATTTGTGTTTTGTGTTCGTGGATATTACATACTTTTTTTTGTTGCAAAACTTTACGCGCAGTTCAAGCTATTTGTGCAGTTTATTAGAACGAAGGAGTGAAAGTTATATTTGTCTGATTTGTCGTGAATTTTGTAAAATAAATTCACCATCATGGCGGAATTCGTACACAGTCGTACGGAAGATATGATTCCTGAATTGGAACAGATGGAATGCGCCAATATGTTTGATAAGACCGAAATAAGGTATCTAGCACCAAAGCCTCTATTATTCTCTTTATATATATCCAGGCTAATTATTTTACTAGACTGCGGACTTTTTAGACGCCAATCCCTAAATCAAACCGACTCAAGGTCATGTAAAGATAGGGTCTCTTGTCGCTGCTTTTGCAGCGGTGCAGTACAAAATACTGCAACGTGTGAACAATGGTGCAACCCGTAAAGTAATAGCTGCCGAACTAACTGTCGGCTACTTTTTCATGCTGCGCGCAGCTTAAAAGTAGCTACGTGTGAACAGGGTTGCAGCAGCAGTATTTTTGATGGGCTATTGGTTTTGTTGAGCGCCATGGCGTTGTGGGTTAAGGCATCCTGCCTAGGACTCGCGTTACGGAATGCGTGCTGGTTGGAGTCCTCGTGAGGGAAGAAATTTTCTCATGAAATTTCCGTCAGTGTATGGGACCGGTGCCCATCCAGCATCGTGCTGCACTTGGAGAGCTACGATAGGTAGCGAAAATCCGGTTTCGCAAACCAGCTCTAACGGCTGGGGGGATCATCGTGCTAACCACACGATACCTCCATTCTGGTTGGATGATCGTCCACCTCTGCTTCGGCACGTGGACGTGAGGCCAGCAGCTGCCTGGTCGGTCTTCACTCTTCATGGACTGTAGCGCCACGTATATACTTTTATTGGTTTTGTTGAAATTTCTGCTGCGGTTCCGAACAGTGTAACCACCCAAACATGCCAATGATACATTGGATAAATCGCAATAAAAACGCCAGTAGGGGAAGTTATCCCCATCCACATGAAATGTGCATTCGACACAACACTCACGTATCACGTAGTGTGTCTGGTGAGCTAGTAGGAGAAAAGTGGAAGGGGTGATGGGCGGAGCTTCTACGTTCTGCTTAATGCGATTTTCCCACTTTGTATTGTTTGGATATATTACAATGTTTGATGTGATTAAAATAAATGTTTTGTAACAGTTACTAAGTGTACAACGTAGTCAGAATAGCTATATTTGCTGACTCTATAATTCATTTTATTAATTTTCCATAGCGTATTTTCAAATATGAGGGTTGCCGATATTGCTTACGAGAACATGTTATTGATTTTCATGAAGTATATAGGCGTTTTGGCTTATATGCACAATACTGGAGCGGGCCTGTGGTAATTACGTAGAAGATGCCAGCTGTTCACATATACCACTTTTGAACTACTGTACTCTTATATCTCATAGGCATTACAGTTAACTCTTGACACTCTTATCTATGTTTGTTATACATTATGTTCGTTTTTGATGGTTGAGGAATAATATAGAAGGGTTATGGCGAAGTTATCTTGGGGGTAGCGGAGGCTTTAAGCTACCTGCTGAATCGTAAATGCAATGGATATCAGCTTTACAGGTAGAGGAAGCATTAACACACAAATATATATAGGCCCATAGATGTCATTTTAGTACTCACGTTATATTTAATTCGCTATCTTCATTCGAACTTTTGAATTGTCAATGTGTTGTTTTGAAGCAATAAAACTATTAACATTAACTTGTATGGATATCGTTCGTAAAATTGAAATTTAAATCATTTCCAAATTAGCCTATATGAATCGATAATAAATTTATATCGACAGTTGAAATTGGTTGAATACATTATCGAAGGACGAAGGTACAGGTGCGGCAGAAATAATTCATAAGTTTAAAATATAAATAACATAGCAATGATAGAAGCTATTCAAAATTTTATTTCACAGTTTGAAAGAACACTGGCTGCGTTCAGCTGGGACAACACTAATTCAGCAATTCATTTTTGCTGAGTTACAGCAGCTGTGTGTTGCTGAACGACCAGATTGCAAAATGTCCCCTGTGTTTACAAAGAAACACGCTATTGTTCTGTCTACTCCGGAATAACTTATAAGGCACCATTGGTTGAATGTCTACCCCCTCCATTTTTGCTGGCTTGCTGCGAGTTCGCAGCGAAAAAAATTTTACTACGAAAAATTTTGGTCGCTATTTCAGTGCAAGGTGTTCAATGCTGTCGCTATTTCAGCGCTACCTCAGTGCTGTTCCGGCTGAACGCAGCCAGTGTTTACCATTAACTTTCCATACACTATCACTTAGTTTTGAAAATAATATCGTCCAAATGCCGAACTTCATATTCTATGAATTTATAAAGTCTCTCCCAGAAGTTCTGCATTACCCTACTAGTCATTTCTGGCGATCTTATGCAATTTCTTGACGGATGAGAATGTTCAGTTTTTGTAGTGTTTTCGGCTTACGTTTGTACACTTGCGCCTTCAGTTACTCCCAGAGAAAGAAATTACATGTTGCGAGATCGGGGAACATGCTGGCCGTGAAATGTCACCTTCTAAGGAGATTAGACACCCTGGAAACATTTCTCTTAGGAGGTTCATCGATGTCCTTTCTGTATGTGCAATGGTATCAAACTGTTGGAACCACACAGTGAGATCCCTTAGTTCGTTGAGTTTCAGCTGCAAAAGGTTATGTAGCAGTTTATGTAGCGAGCAAAAAGTACTGTAAGCTAACTGTTCTGTTATCTTTCTCAAAAAGCATGAGTCTGTAATTCCGAAATCAGGAACAGCACACCAGACAGTAACACGTTTGCTGTGGAAAGTTCGCTCATGGAGCTGTCTAAGATTGTTTTTGGTCCAGTATCGAAAATTCTATTTATTAATGCAGTCCGACATATGAAAGTTAGCTTCGTCACTTGGCAGTGTTAGCTGAAACAGTTTGCAAAATAGGCTCACAAGATGCCTGTGGTTGGCCCAATCACATTTATTGAGTTTCTGCACAACCATCAATTTGTAAAGATGGAACTTTATAAAGTCTCCTTATTGTGCAATCAGGTATTCCATAGCAGCTGGGCATGGCTTTGGGATGAGCATTGAGATCATTGCGTAATGGCATGTCTCACTGCTTCATTGTTCTGTGGCATTTGAATGCTGTGACATCTACCATAAGGCTTCGTTTTTTTTTCAATTCATAACAAAATAATTTTCTTGTCAGGAACTTTAGCATTTTGATCTAGCCGAAGTGCTGTGTTGTGGTAACAGAGTCGGCATCTTTTAAATAAGTCTGAGTCACGAAACCACGATACTCTCGACTCCATGCCATGATAATGACTGAAATGGTAAGGCATGTGCTACTCAAAACCAGAACTCCAACTGACCTTTTACCACTAATGCCAGAGAAACATCACTGACAAATTCGGGAGTTATTTTTACTGTAATCTGTATATTGTATAGAATTCAAAGCTCGAATTTTTCAACCATCTTGTGGTCTAATGGTTATGATGAGAGACTACTAAATAGAAGTTTTCTAGATCAATTTTCGGTGATTCCATTATACTTATTGGCTTTTAAGGAACCCGGAGGTTCATTGCCGCCCTCACATAAGCCCGCCATTGGTCCCTATCCTGAGCAAGATTAATCCAGTCTCTACCATCATATCCCACCTCCCTCAAATCCATTTTAATATTATCTTCGGCCTCCCCAAAGGTCTTTTTCCCTCCGGCCTCCCAACTAACACTCTACATACAGTTCTGGATTCGCCCATACGTGCTACATGCCCTGCCCATCTCAAACGTCTGGATTTAAAGTTCCTAATTATGTCAGGTGAAGAATACAAGATAATTGTAAATTACAGGGAGTCCACTTCTTGGCCACATTTCGTTAATTTGATAGTGGATTTCAGTATCGCCAACATAGTAATAATAATACACACCTAATCAAACCTAACCTAATCTTCTACCTGTAGCAACATTCGTTTGCATGTATTGGCAACCCTGCTACTCGTGTCATGGGAGCCATCTAGTGGAAGTAGATCGTACTGCCAGGAAGAAAAACAGTGTGCAATATTCATTCAGTGGCCGGTAATATACTCCATCTTGGCGTGCCCAAGCTTGATAATTAATGAATACAATGTGTGCAGTTCTGTGTTGTGCAACTTTCTCCATTCTCCTGTAACTTCATCCCTCTTAGCCCCAAATATTTTCCTAAGCACCTTATTTTCAAACACCCTTAACCTATGTTCCTCTCTCAAAGTGAGAGTCCAAGTTTCACAACCATAAAGAACAACCAGTAATATAACTGTTTTATAAATTCTAAAACTGTTTTATAAATTCTAACTTTCAGATTTTTTGACAGCAGACTGAATGCTAAAAGCTTCTCAACTGAATAATAACAGGCATTTCCCATATTTATTCTTTGTTTAAATTCCTCCCGAGTATCATTATTATATTTGTTACTGTTGCTCCCAGGTATTTGAATTTTTCCATCTCTTAAAAGGTTAAATTTCCAATTTTTATATTTCCATTTCGTACAATATTCTCGTCACGAAACATAATCATATACTTTGTCTTTTCGGGATTTACTTCCAAACTTATTTTGAGGTTTCATAATAATATAGTAAGTATAATTAATATATGGATGTGTTGATATGAATGTAGGCCTAGAATAAAGGCAGTAAATAGCGGTAGGAAGTGAGAAGAGATTGAGAAAATGTGAAGGAAAAGGGTAGATTAAAGAGAAAACAGAAGAATTTGTTTATATCCTACCCCCTATATTTCCACAATGCCGTAAGACACTTGAGTTAATGCATTACTGGCATATAGGAAAATTTGGCGACTCTGGTATTGTGCACTTGTTCCACTAGCAGAAAATTCTGTGACCGAAATTGCTAGTGCAATGCAAATTTTGGAAGACAGTGATAAAAAATGCACCAGTACCATAAAGAAGGGTTAAAAAAGAATAATGTGACCTAATACTCACAGTAAGTTCTTATACCGTAACATTAGGACCTATTCATCCCCTTTATCCTAGTTCTTGAAGGAGATCGTAACTTCACATTGTCCTGAATTTCTATCCTTTCTTTGTCCTAATATCCTTTGTGGACAAGGTAGGGTATACACAAAGATTCATTCATTCATTCATTCATTCAGTGTTCTGTCCAAGGACAGGTCTTTCACTGCAAACCCAGCTTTCTCCAGCCCAATTTTTTGCCTTTCTCTTTGTTTCCTCATATGATCCATATATCTTAATGTCGTCTATCATCTAATATCTTCTTCTACCCCGAACTCTTCTCCCATTCACCATTCCTTCCAGTGCATCCTTCAGTAGACAGTTTCTTCTCAGCCAGTAACCCAACCAATTCCTTTTCCTCTTCTTGATCAGTTTCAGCATCATTCTTTCTTCACCCACTCTTTCCAGCATAGCTTCATTTCTTATTCTGTCTGTCCCCTTCACATATTCCATTCTTCTCCATATCCACATTTCAAATGCTTCTATTTGCTTCTCTTCACTTCGTCGTAATGTCCATATTTCTGCCTCCTACAATGGTACACTCCATAAAAAGCACTTCACTAGTCTCATCCACACTGTGAGTAACGGTTAGCTCATCTGGCTGCGAAACTAGATGGTCTGGGTTCGATTCCCGGTTGAGTCAAGTTACCTGGTTGAGGTTTTTTCCGGTGTTTTCCCTCAATCCAATATGAGCAAATGCTGTAGTGCAAGAAGGTATGGATCTACAGTTCACTATTGGCATCTGCAGATGTGGGCACTGGAAGCAGCTAAAATGGTTGGCTTGGACAATTTCAAAGCTTCCATTTCCTTTATCGACTATCTCAAGTGTGAATATGGCATTTCATCCAGGCATATTACTACATTTGTCACGTAAGGACATAGAAGACAATAATAGTATACATCAGAAGGCACAACAGTTTGTGGAGGAAGTGAACATGTTTGTAAGAGAGGAGGGTGTGGAGAAAGGTAATGTTTGGAACAGTGACGAGAGTCAATTCCAGTGTGAAATATCTTCAGCATCAACACTGTCCCACAGAGGAGAGAAAACTACAGCTAGTGTGTTGCAGTCTGTACACAGCTCTACCCACAGCTACACAATTGATGTGGGTTTATCAATAACAGGCAGACTAGCAAACAAGTTGTACATCTGTTTTCAAGAGGCGCAAGGCACTTTCGGCCCAAATATTTCAAAGAAAATTGAAACAACCTGTCCACGAAACATTCATGTGGAGGCAAGCAAAAGTGGAAAAATGAGTAAAGAATACATGAAACGTTTTCTAACTTCAGTCCTTGGCGAACATGTAACAAGTGAAAAGAGCCTATTGTTGTGTGATTCCTGGTCAGATCATACAGATCGTACCCTTCTAGATGCAAGTTTTCCAAACAAAGATGTTATGCTGAAGATATTGCCACTGAAAACAACAAAATATTGCCAACCCCTTGATGTTTACTTTCTTCGGCAATATAAGCTCTATATCAGAAGGATTACTGATTTTGTAAGACTACAGTGTGCCAAACCAAAAGTGAAGATGATCGTTATTTCATCATGAAACTTCACTCTGTGATTTACAATCAATTTGCTGCACCTACGTATAAGCCTATGTTGCAATATGCTTGGCGAAAGCCAGGTTATGACATTGATATACCAACATCATCATTTGAAAATGTAATTAGTGTGGCTTTTGATATTGGTTTGCGTGAATGCGAAAGTGATTTGGAATGTGATAACGTGGCTTTTGTGAGGTGTGCACATTGTTCTCTTCCACTTTGTTTTAACCACTTCATCGAAATCCCGCATCTGCACTTTGAGGACTAATATAAGCACTATCAGGTTTGTGGTACTGCTGTATAGCCTATGCATGTTTTGCGCTATTATAAGTACTTTAAGCAGAGAGTTTTTGGCACTGTTGATTGAAAATGTAATGATACACTGATGTCATTGAATTACGTATAATTTCCCTCCTATGGTACTGATATCTTGTTACTTTGTTGCTCTCTATTAAAATATCACTTGAGGTAGAATGCAACGTTTTGCATGGAAATGACACACACCACTGCTTTGTTTATGAGCAATTGTTATTCTAACCATGATTTCTTGCGGTTTCGATTGTTCAAGGTCAAAGGTGTGAGGGGAAATTAAGCACATTACGTTATAATAGAAACGTGGTCAATTAAAGTAAAATAATTGTTTCCAAATGTGAATGTATTGATTTTACGGCACTAACATGATTTATAGAGCCTGTCGTGTTAAAAATTCATTGAATGTATTCTCATCAATTCCTAGAAAATTACTAAATGACTGAGAATCTTTCAATGCCACCTCTCTTGAGTAGGAATAAAAAATACTAATAAAGAATCTTCTTCCATTTTCATTTCATTATTTTTAATTATTTATATGTGCTGGGATGGTATTTCACATTATGAGGTATTCTCTTTGTAGTTGTTTTATATACTTCATTCTTTTTCTGTGTGTTTTTTTCCTCCAGAACTATCTCTTTTTCTGTGTGTTCTTTCCTCCAGAGCTATCAGTTCTTTGACAACATTTGCAACCGCTAGCACAACATATAAGGCTCTCTAAATACTAGGTATCATCATCCGCCATTTTCATTCTTTTCTTATATTATTTTAGTTAGCCTATATTTATTTTAATATTTAATCGAATTTTTTAACCTTTTAATTTCATGTTTAAAATAGTTGATTTACATTTAATTTAATGTTTTAATTTAATTACATTTCTTTTAATATTTATGATTACATTTCAGAACACACGATTAACTAAAAAAATCTAAGTGATGGAAATATTTCGTAAGCGGTTTGAAATCAGAGCAAAGATTTCTTTATTAATAGACAAAAGGTTGTCATGAGTTCTGCGCCAAGTGAAAATGATCCTTTAATTAACTCGCCGTAATCTGAAAATCAGTAAAGATTTTCAGTAGCAGCAACTTTTAAAAGTAATTTCTATTTTTTCTCAACATCTCACTCACTTTGACCCCCACCTAACGTGAAAAATAAAAAAGTTTGCCGCTAACCAACTTTTGAAGGTGTAAATGTCTGTTTTGAACAGATCACTTCGAAATTATTTTTTTCCCCCACATTTAAAACGATTTTGATTTCGAATTTTTTTTCTACGCTTTCCTCATACATTGACCTGCCAATCATAAAAATAACAGTGCGATAGGAGCTACGACATGATATGCCACTGGATACGCGAAATTTTCGTCTCCACCATCTCTGTGAATATTTCTCGTTGATGTGAGGAAACATGCGAATTTTGTTGCCGCTGCATACACGAAATATTCGTTGCCATCACGGCTCCGAATATTTCGTGTTGGTGTGGGGAGGCCTTTACATGTCAGATGGTGCTGCAGGCTATTTACGGGTATAAAGATCGAAAGGAGCAACAAAAGAGCTGACGGTGATAATCGAGCCGTGCACTCCGCCTGTGAAGTAACGTATGTGAGATAAATTAAAATATAGTTTATTTCTACAAATATCTCCTAACAAGGCTTTATTGAACACATGAACTGCTTTTTTTTTTTATTGTGCTGTATTGAGTCTGACACAATAGCTACAGTAGTTCAAGTGACATGTCCCTGTAATATACAATACCTGTAAATAATGTCACACTCGAGAATGAAAATGAGCCTGTATGATTTCTGACTGGTGGCAGATACTATAATTTTCTGCAAAACTCTGTAAGATGACAATTTCATTTGCTGGTAGATGTTCACATTTTCTTAATTCATAATGCTAATGCTTAGCATTGTAGACATGTCTTGTGAGACCATGCATTTACTAAAAAAAAAAAATCTTCTTTTGCCTCTAATAGAGTTCCTTTCACAACACTGCCATTCTGAATATCCCATTTGTAATATATGTACAATGTTAGATTCCTGTTGTAGCTCTTCAAAGAAAGGTTGTAATTATGGATTTCACGTTTAGGGAGTGAAGTCTGTCAACACATTTGCTTTTCAAGGGAACAAAGTGTGCTTTCAATCACTTCAGTTAAGGACTTGGATAAATCAGATACAATTTTATTTAATGAAGATAATAATAGCTCAGCATTTGCATGATAGCTATCTGCAAACACAGACTTCTTGATCTCGTAAAGATATTACAGCTATCTCCTGAGGTTATAGTTCTTTAAATTAAATCTGTTTTAATGGATTTCATATCTTTTAGTCCAGAACACTGCCGGCTGATGTCATCCATAATAAAGAAAGCTTTGACAGACTCGATAGTTTCATCAGAAAAAGCATCACTTTTCCTCTTCCTTGATTGTGATTTGTGCTTCAAACCAGTTTTCACATAAGCTAATTTAAGCACATCTCTTTTTTTCTTGAAGACAGGAACTTCACTAATTTACCAGTTATCTGGACTTTGAGTGGAGAATGAGGAAGCGTCTTGGTTACTTGAGATGTAGCTTTACCCAAGATTGATGACATTTTCTTGAATGAATCATATTTTGTTTGCTATTATCATTGTATTTTCTTTTGACTTCATTTGTAAGCTCGTAATTCTCTATCTTCCCAGTCTTTATTAATTTTAACCTCTTCCTATGTTTTCTCTCTCTATTCTTTTTTTTCTGTATTCTTTCACAAATGAAGAATTTATCTTCCTTCTTGCTCTGTACTTAAAAAAATATATTAAGATAATGTAATGTTTTTCAAAGCTCGAAAAATCTAGCTTGCTATATAATGCTGTTAGCTAGTAATGTTGGTTACTACAGGCAAAAACAAATATTTAATTATTTGGAAATAATTATTCAAAGTTCCAGCATGTACTTTTCTAAGCGTTTTAAGCAAATATGAGATAGTAATGTGGACCTTTTTCATAATTTTAAAATTGTACTATGTTCGAGAAATTTAGGGTCAAAGTTTTCAACACATGACCTCCAAATGTAGTTGAAGGTCATTGAATTTTAAAGTCTATTTCATAAGTTTCAAAATGACATCTTTAAGAATCTTGTGGGCTCAATTACAATGTGAGGTACCGGTATTTAAATGTTACATTAAGAAGCAAGACGAAAATATATTTTTTTAATTAAAATATTAATTTCAGGAGAAGTATTAGCAGAAACCTTTACTACTTCACAAAATGAAACAAAATCACAAAATTTTGAAATCTGTAAAGTTTCATGACTATCCAAATGGGTCAGTTTGTGACTTGCATTGATTTGAAACGGAAATACTTGCATATGCGGTGAGGTCCTCCTGACAGGCTGCTAAGTTACATCACTGTTGTGTGACTGGCTGATACTCTTCAGACAAACTTTGTATATCACCAGTACTTTTACACCACTCCCTTACATTTTTATATAAATCGAGATAATATGAAATGTGAGTAGAGGTAAAGTGGAATGAAATTTGTAGAGCTGAGGGAAACAGAAGAGTTTCAGAAAAAACCTTTTCTGCAGCAATTGTCATTTCATTCGATACCAGGGTGCTGAATTTTGTTACTGCATACAGACATATATATGTACTTACTTACAAATGGCTTTTAAGGAACCTGCAGGTTCATTGCCGCCCTCACATAAGCCCGCCATCGGTCCCTATCCTGAGCAAGATTAATCATATTAATCATATCCTACCTCCCTCAAATCCATTTTAATATTATCCTCCCATCTATGTCGCGGTCTCCCCAAAGGTCTTATTCCCTCCGGTCTCCCAACCAACACTCTATATGCATTTCTAGATTCGCCCATACGTGTTACATGCCCTGCCCATCTCAAACGTCTGGATTTAATGTTCCTTATGTCAGGAGAAGAAAACAATGTGTGCAGTATGTATATGTATTATTCTTATTTTTTTCAGAGGAATTGTGAAAAAAAGAAAGGACTTTGAATACAAAATTCAGCGACGTGCCAAGTGCAAAGAAGATTATCTGAGATATATTCAGTTTGAAATGGATCTTCTTAAAGGAGTGAAGACCCGCCGTGAAGTGAGTTTATGATGATTAATAGAGGATATTAATTATAGCTGTTTGTGTAGTGTGTGATATTGACATCATTTGGATCTTGTGTTTCTGTATATGTCAGTGAGTTCTAACCTTCTCAAAAACTTGTATTTGTAATGGATTAATACTTGTAGAGTTGCCAGGTTTTCATAATGTAAATAAGGGAGAGTTGTAACATTTAAGTTGGAAAATATGAGGAACTCCTAAGAAAGAGCTGGAGAGAAATCTGTGAGTGCCGTCTCCAAGCATATACTAATACTACCACGTTAAAGCACAGTATTAGAAAAAAATGCCTTAGTCTTATACCATTGTAACTGTTATATTACAAACTATTAGTTTATAAAATTTAGAAGGAACATTAATGATACAGATTGGGAAGAGATATGTTTCAGTATTATTTTTATAAATGCAACACGTCCTCATTGTTTAATGCAGAGTAGAAACACTCAGTTTGGTTTGAAACATTTTTTTGCATCTTCACTTATATGAGCGCTATTCATAAAGTAACTTAAGTTTTTATATAGAGCATGCAAGCATGCAGTAATCCGTATAGCAATGCCATCTTTGCAGTGAATGTTGCATGATTCAATTCTCTTTGAGCAGTGGTACAGAGAGGATCATGCGGCTGTTACAGTTCTACACACGTTCTAATTAAGAATCCTATGAGCTGTGAGATATGCTCGGTGATACGATTTCTTGTGGCGAAAACTGTTAAGGGGCTGAAATCCATCATGTTGTGCTATGGGGTGTTTTTTTTTTTTTTGCATGACAACGCTCTCCCGCATAACTACTGTGTCTGAATTGCAAAATTTCAACTGAGAAGTATATGGTCACTATATAGCTCTGATTTGGCATCTAGTGATTACACCTTTTCATACATAAGAAGAAGTGGCTTGTAACGCATCGCTTTGATGATAAGTTGCAATCAGCATTGTAGGCTTGCTTCAGGCACAGGCAGAAGACTTTCATGACTGCAGTATTCAAAGTCTCATTAAACATTGTAATAAGTGTCTGAATTTAGCCCAGAAACTATTGTTGCTGCACCTCCAAAATCCACTATGTGCATTTAAATAGATTTTTCAAGAGGAAAAGCATTATCACTTTTAATTGCCTTGATTTTCAAATCTACTTTCGGTATAATTTCATCGTTTTTCATGTATGATTGAAATTATACCGAAAGTAGCTTTGAGAATCAAGGGAATTAAAAGTGATAATGCTTTTTTGTCTCCTGAAAAATCTGTTCAAATGCACATAGTGGATTTTGGAGGCGCAACAATGCTATGTAGGAAGTTCGTGGTACCATCTCCAAATACACCTATAATCTTTTAAAATCAAAGGGATTCACATTTTACAATGTTGAGAAAATCCTTAGAGAAATTCTAAAGGACTCAATTCAAATTTTGCAATTTCATCTCTATTTCAAGTAGTATGTTCCACTTTAATTTTCTTTTGAAATTAATTGTATGTATTTTCACTGTTTCATTGTAAACTCTTATATATGTATTTGTTTTCTGGATCCTTGTGGTCACCCTTATTGAAGGGCAGATGATTTTGTTTTATAAATCTGATGTGTGCAAAGTTCGTAAATTTCAAACTTTGTAAATAAATCTTGTAATCACAGTGTAATTTTTGTTACAATAAAATTGAAGTTACTTTATGAATAGCCCTCATACGATACATGATCCATCAACAATAAATTACTGTACCAATAACCATGTACAGTTATTGCTTGGGAAACACAGCAGCTAGAGGTTTGAATTTATCTGCTTCATTGTCACGTTTCTAGAGAGATTGATGTTAATAAAACAGTAACTGTTTCTTATAATTTTGCAACACAATAGCCATAAAAACAGTAAGAGAAAAAAATATAAATAAATAAACCGTTGATCATGTATGATGTAATGTCCGTAAATACGGGATTTTTGGTATCCTGTTGCATTTGGGATGAGTTATTGAGGTCTCAAATGCGGGACACCTGGCAACCCTAAGTACTCTACTTACACAACTATAGTGATTTCTCGTCCAGTGAAAGTATAAAATAGTGTTGTATGAACATTGTTGTATTTGTACATCTGAGTTGGAAGAGGTGGCTTTTTTTTTTCTGATTTCTATGATTAATGATATCATGAAATGAACATAATATGATGAGTCTCCTTGTCAGATGTTTATATATGACCAATTAAGTGATACACATATCTTGTTTTGTATTAATTGATGCATATTATGTTCTTTTTTTCAGAACATGGGTTTGGGTAACAAGAAGGACATTGAATTTGCAATTGCAAATCGAGTTAACAGACTCTTCAGCAAGGCCATCAAAAGATTTCCAAGTGATGTGCGAATTTGGATCTCGTACATTAAGTTCTGTAAGCAGATGGTAAGTTGTATGACATGTGCTGTGTTGATGGTGAGAGATTATATAAGAGCAATATTTAGGCAAATTTTGGTGAAATTCTGTAACCAGTTGTGCTTCGAATTTATTTCTGTATGGAAAGTCACAGAAGAACAACTGCCAGGAAGAAGACCACTGGGAAGACAGTGTATTCCACTGTTGTGGAGTAATGGTTAGCATGTCTGACCATGAAACGAGTGGGCCCAGGTTCAAATCCTGGTTTGGACAAGTTAAGTTACCTGGTTGAGATTTTTTTCAGGATTTTTCCTCAACCCATTAAGAGCAAATGCTGGGTAACTTTCGGCTCTGGACCTTGGACTCATTTTGCTGTCATCACCTTCATTTCACTGAGATGCTAGATAACCATAGCAATTGATAAAGTGTTGTAAAATAAATCAACGAAAAGAAAAGACCTTGTATCAGATATTTAAACTATAGATTAAGCATAATTGATGGGGAGAAAATGTTTGTTTGAATAATTTAGTCTAATATTGTTTTTTCTGCAATAAAAAGTTTTCATGGCTTATAAAGATAATAATAATAATACTAATAATACTAATAATAATAGTAATAATAATAATAATAATAAATATGGTGACGATGATGATGGTGATAGCTCCCCATTAGACAGTGGTTTGGAATTTTGACTGCCAATACCAGGTATCTGACTTTACATCTCATTGCGATCAAATGGAATGTTTCAGAGAAAGATGGTGTTGGTATAGGTTATCCTAAAGTGCTCTCACTTCTTCTAACACTAGGCTATTCCATGAGTTATGTACCATCACCTCATTTTTACCAATTCACGAGAAAGTTATTGTTGTTTTCTGATGCCAGGCATTTGACAATGAAGTCATTTGACCTCTTGCACTCCAGTATTTTTCAAAGATATTATCATGACCAGCCACTGAAGCACAGATTTTGAGATGTTCCGAATCCATTTCTTGGTTTGAGTTGCACAATGGACAGTTAGGGGACTGATATATTCCAATTCTATGCAGGTATTTGGCCAAACAATAATGGCCTGTTGCCAATCTAAATGCAGCTACAGACGATTTTCGTGGTAAATCGGGAATTAACTGTGGATTTTGATGCAGAGAGTTCCATTTTTTCCCTTGGGATTGTGTTATTAAATTTTGTTTGTTGAAGTCTAAGTATGGAGATTTAATAAATCTTTTCACAGAGTAATACGTAGATTTAGTAATAGGTCTGTAAGTAGCAGTGCTGCCCTTCTTTGCTAAAGCATCCGCATTCTCATTTCCCGGATTCCACAATGGGATGGTATCCATTGGAATATAATTCTTTTATTGAGTGATATTAATTGAGAGAGCATTTTAGTTATTTCTGCTGTTTGAGATGAAGGTGTGTGTTTAGAGACGATTGATAGAATAGCTGCTTTGGAGTCTGACAATATAACTGCATTCCTAAATTTATTGATGTGGCATAGAAGATTCCTGAGACTTTCCCTTATTGCAATGATTTCACCATCAAAACTTGTTGTTCCATATCCAAGAGATCTATAAAGTGAGAAGAGACAGCACGTAACACCTGCACCAGCACCTTAATTCACGAGAAAGTGCATGACCTCTACAGCCAGCCAACATATTCTCCAACACACAGCAGGGGTTTTATAACTGGGTAATTCCATGCAAAACAGTATGACGAAAAACATTCATATCTCCAAATTTGTTAAAAATTGTACATTCAACTCTTTATGTCGTACATATTAATCATGTACAAAATTATGTTTGCGACAGCTACCGTTTAAATGTAATGGGCAGTTAAAATATTTTTATTTGAGCACATAGCTCTATTTTAAATTTGTTTTCTGACCATAAGAATAATTACAAAAACTTTTTTAAAGATATCATTAGATATCTTACAAAATGGGTTATTAAGATATTATAATACAGTGCAGCTCAGAAAATTGTGTTTAAAGAAATTCAAAAATATATTTAAAAAAACGTCATTACGTAAAATCGAATACTTCAATTCGCATGAAAAAAATAAATGACAATTTACTGAGCATTTTCATTAGGCTGTCAAATTTTCATTATGGGATCTTAAAAAATAAGGAAGTTATAAATTAAAACAACTCGCCGTGTAAAGGGTGATCTATGCCGCTGCGTCATACGCCATCACTGTTGCTGGTCACTGCGAGAAGCGTTTCTGTGTTGACGATCGGTGCACATCACATGTCTGATTTCAACTAGTTTCGGTACTTTTGATGAATCAGAACAGTGTTTTATTGCTAACTTTCCATTAACTGGAACCACACAGTGAACACTTGTTCTGGGAACAGTCTTGAGGCCGGCAAATCTTTGAGGATTTAGATTTTGTAACTACTTCTTCATGTTTTTTCAATGGATGTGAATGACACAATAATTCCCTGTATATTGCATTTTGACCAATCATACAGTCCTTTAGGAGTTGAAATTAGAGTTCCTGGCTTTTGCAGCGATTCGCTTGATTGTACCCCTTACACTGTCACTGGGCCCTTTACCGTGACTAGTTCCAAAGAAATGCCACTCCACAGGTATTTTAAAATCGTGTTCATGATTGAGTAGATTAACGGAGTTTTTTCGTTCTTGTATTCGCTAGCTGCACCATCACTGAAATCATATATTTTAGATATTTCGGTATGTGTTTGTTTCAGATGTTCTATCATTTTCCTTTAAAAAACATGCATGAACTGTTGCACTATGGTGAACTAAGCATTCCAAAATTACTGAAAAACAAAGGTTCTCTAAATTACCACAAACTGAATTTCTGTAATATACTGTGAATGGGTGTATTGTTGCTTGAGAAGAGTCATTCCACGTCAAATCGCACAGCAATAAAACACGACCTTCTCGGAAATGTTCGAATTTTTTTTCATGAATTCCAGACATCAAATAAGGAGACCCGTGTTTTTTTATTTTCACAATTATTAATTATTTGTGTAGTTATGAATATTTGAAGTTATGCAAATTATGCGCGCACTGTTACATATACTCGCTTGGAACTTTGTGTCTACATATAATTGAGATTTGCGGTTTGGCGCATTTGAAAGACGAAATACAACACTTTTTATTACTTTAGGCCTATCACAAATAAATTAAAAATTTGGCCTATTTTTTTAATCATTTCGTTTTCAAAGCAAAATTACTATATTAAATAGCCAAGTTAAAAATCTGAAAAAATATAGACTTGTTCGCTGATGTATAATCTGTAAACTACTGCATTTATAAATATGGGATCGGCACCCATACATTTGTAACAATTTATTTTCCGGAGGCATGCACGCGCTCGCGATGCCCAGCTAATGAACTGCTTGCAGCCATAGGCTAGAAGGCTGCCCGTGGAAATTTCCCGTTGCATCTGATGTCACCATACTAATCATCAAATGATTAATACCTTAAGGAACAGTAAATATCTTATCTAAAATTATTTTATTATTGTCAGCTCAGGGGGAAGCCCTTCACAGTTTATACTGTAATATAGCCAAGTGTTTGATGATAGCAAGACTGAGTAAGGCAGTAAACAGATGGCATGAGAGAAAAATAACCAGTTTGGGTTTTAATTTCGCGCAGTGACGTGACTTCTATACAACATGAGTGATGGTAAAGAACGCGTAATATATAACAAGTGTTTAAATCCATTTACCTTCCTAATCACGCTTTTAAAAAGAAAAGTACACTAAGACGCGTAAGTCGCGACTTATTGATAAAGCTCAATTTAAAGGAGTCTTTGAGTGTGCAAATATGTGATATGTTCCGTAAAAATCAATCAATCTCCACATAGGTCAGGTGAAATTATATGTGAAGCCGGTAGTTCTTGTGATATTAATAAACATGAATCAAATGAAAGTGCGGACAGAGATTGTGATTATCCCAGTATTTCTTCTAGCAGTTCTATGGATACAGTGCTAGAAATCAGTAATATTGAGGAATTAAACAAGAGTTTGATGTCAATAGAATCCCCTATCAAGAAAAGAAAGATACAACAAAACGATACCCCCGTGAAAATTTTCAAAAGTAAAAGGCTCCCTAGCATGTTAAGTTTTTCATGTAGAAGATGCATCATCATCCATTCAAAAGTCAGCCATATTTTATTTTTGACGGAATGCAAAGAAAGTACAACCTGAAAATTACATAGTTATTGCAGACTTTTCTGAAAATTATTCATTTGTAATGCAAGATTCAATACAAGGTGTGCATTGGAACATATGCCAAGCCACAATACAGTACAATTTTAATTTTACTTCCTACTTTATTTTATATTCTCTTATAGGCCTATTAATATTATATCTGAACTGTGACCGAACACGAGCGCTGCTCATTCGGTCTCAAATTTTGTTAATACTACTGCATCTCCTTTTTTATATTGATTGTATTATTTTATTTCTATTTCTCTTATTTGTAATTATATTCTTTATTCTGTATATTTAAATAAATAAATAAATCCTTTCGTAGTATATTTCAAAGGAGATACAGAAATTCGTTACAAAAGTAATGTCATCTCAGAAACCATGAAACATGACACCGATCCCTTTCACTTTTTTCAGTCCAAAGCAATCAATTTCTTAAAGCAAGAATTCAACGATATGAAAAAAATCATCTACTTTTCCAATGGATCAAGTTCACAAAAAAAAAATTAAAAAAATAATTGCTTACATGAAGACGATTGTGGAATTAGTGCTGAATGACACTTCTTTGCAATGTCGCATGGTAAAGGTCCATGTGTTGGCATTGGAGATACTGTTAAAAGACTTGCCACGAGAGTTAGCCTATACAAGATCCTATAACAACACAAAAAAAAAACTGTTTGATTAGTCACAAAAAACATTTCTAACGTGTCATTTATATTTTGTCCATTCAGTAAGCACAAAAACCACACTGAAAATTTGCAGGCCAGATACCATAATCTAAAACCAATAACTGGTACATTAAAATTATATTCTTTCATTCCGTTGTCAAAAACTGAAGATTTAGTAAAACAATTTTCTTTCAAGAAAGAAGGTAGGCGAATTAAAATTTAAAATGTAAATGAAAAGAAACATTTGAAAAGCATAATGTACAATTATTTGAAGATATCATAATAAGTAAATTAGCAGTGTTTCCTCGAGTAACTTGATTCGTACTGGGTGTAATGTTGTAACGTTCAGTCAATTATCCAGTGCCGATAAACCTCTTAGCGCGCTTTAACGCTTCCCGTCCACTGCTGCTGCGCCGACCGCTACACATTCTGTCATAAGTAATTAAATTTCCATTAAACTATTGGAGATCCCATTCTGATTTTTTCTGGAATTATTAAGAATACTTCAGTGCACCTAGTAGGAATTTTTTTAGATTTTTAATAGGGCTATTTCACATTGATGTATATGTTTTAAAAATTGAATTATAAAAAAATATTTGAAATAATTATATTAAAATTAGTTAGTAAATATTTAATAAAAGACAGTACTTTAAGCTTTTAAGTGCATTTTTCAAAAAAATTTTAACATCAAAATCGTCAGAAATATGACGCTTTAAATGTTGCATTGTGCGATATTTTTAACGAATTTTAACATGTAATATTTTAAAAACATGTGGACTTAGGAGGAAATAAAAATACACTTGTTGGTTTATGAGACCCATAGAGTTGGTAAAAGAAATATAAACGCAATCAGAAATATGAAGGTCAAATTTTGTATAATTTTGTGCGATTTGACGTGGAATGACTCAGAAGTACTCCAGTGATGACCTTGTGTAGCATCCTGAATAATGAAACTGTAATTCTCTGAAAAACCACCAGTGATATTGAACTCACCGGACTTTATTTCATTTTTCAGCTACTTTAAATAATTTACTTGGGACTTTGTGTACAGTATCTTGAATTTTTTAAGCCAACCAATGAAGTTATTAATGACCTTTACACAGTCACTGTCAGTTGTCGTCCATTCCTTGTACTAAATTTCTACTAAATTTCTCTGTAACAATGATGTCAATATTTCTGATAGATTTCTCATAGATACATTTATAGTTCCTTATGTTCAGGAGCATATGCTTCTTCACTTATTGAATTTCCCGCCTCTGTTTGTAAACATTCTTTTTCGCTTGTTGATTTGTCGACCTTACTTTCAGTCCCAGCAACTTCACTATTTCAATTTTTGAAATCTTATGGAAAAAGCGTTCTCAAATAGCATCACCTACCAGTAAATGCGGGACCTTTTTACACATGCTACTTGTCACTTTTCTTTTACAGACTTGTGACGAATGTTTTTAAAGTCCGAAAGTGTTCCAACACCACAGATGACGCCAACTTTTCGTCTTTAATTACGCATATTTAACCATTACAACTTACAATGACAGAACAGATCAAAATCACCGTCTAAACTGAAGGGGAAAAGTTACAATGACAGAACAGAACAGAATCACTCTCTAAACTGAAGGGAAAAAGTTGCACTGAGATTATAACAGGGAAAAAAAAAAAAAAAAAAAAAAAAAAAAAAAAAAAAAAAAAAAAAAAAAAAAAAAACTCTCACGTGAAATCTATTAGCGTACAGTTGAGCAACATCTAGCATTTGTCATATTGATCGGTAAGCGTGCATGTGGATGTCTGGTATGAGCACGTGACGTAATACACTGCACGCGACTTTGATACTTAATGGCAACATTTGCAATTTTGGTTTATTTAATATTTCCCAAAGTATTAGAGATCCCATCATAAAATTTTTGTAATAGATTAAGAAATTGTTTATCTTACCGTAAAAAATAGAGCGTGGTAAAAAAATATTCGATTTTAAAATATTAACATTTCTCTATTTTACTGTAAGTTTTAATACATGCTCGAAGTAAAAATCCATAATAACTCAGAATTAAGTTTAAATATATAGAGTCATCATTGTATTGGCGCAATTTTTACGTTGATACAATGAAGCATGTCATTTTAATAATATTTTTAACAATAGTCTACATATCAACTCCCCGAATATTTCATCCTTCATTACTTTTCGAGCATTGGTGATATGAAGTTCATATTAGGCCATTTAACTATTTATTATTATGACATTCATTTACTAGAATATTGAAAAAATCCAGAACTTGACGTTACAAATTATAAAATTTTGTATGGAATGACCCAACTGATAGTCGCTTGAGGTGAGAACAAATGAAAGAAGTACTTTTCATTATCAACTCTTTAAGGAATAGGAGATCTCTCTTGTTCCGGCCTCATGTTTTGTGCCATGTTCTTGCAGACCTTCCTACATCTCTTTAGCTAGAAGGTTGATATCTTTATGTCTATAGTCAATTGATGAAAAATGAACGAGGAAAACTGAACATTTTACTTTTATTGAAGAAATACTTCTATTTGTAATACTTAATTTTGAGTAGTCCTTATGTCTTTCCCACAACACTTTGGCATTGCGGGCTTGTTACAGATTTAAATATGCCTTATGAATGAATTTAAAGGGACCATTGTATTATATTTGTCCTATAGTGCAGCCAAATACATCTGTTGTTGGAAGTACACAAGATCTTGGACAAAGAATTTTCTTATAGAGAGAAGTTTTAGAGAAAGTTTCCAGAGTCCCTTCCCTGGTAAAACAGTTACCAATTAATGACAAAACTTTGAGTGACTGGTAAAAACTGAGAAGAGAAAAACTTGTATTGGTACTGTACTTGATTTGGAGCTTGACCTTCAAAGTTATTGTGCCATTCAATACAACCTGTGCGAGTTTTGAAAAGCTTAGTGCATCAAACAACAAAATTTATTTGAAAAGTAATGCATTCTTATTAGGTGACGTAAACAATTTCAACTTGCTTTGGGAAACAGTAAGATATGAGCTGCGAGTACAGCAGATGGTAGTCATTTTGAAACATCTACTCCAAATAACAGGTACATTCGCTTGTACATTTTTCATCATAAAAACATGTAAAATATAAGACAAAACTAAATGTCCTAGTTTCTTGATGATATTGGTGTTTCAATAGAACATTGTGTAGTTTCTGGTTTGGAAGGAGAATGCTTTATGTACTTGTGGAATCAAAGACTTGGAAAGAACTACCTAGACCACCAGCATAGCTCAGGCAGTAAGTACTCGTACATTTGGCTGCTATCTTAGAGCTGTGCTTGAGCGCGTGTGTTCAATACCTGGTTGGGGTTTTCTGATTTTTTCTGTAAGGCAAATATCAGATAATCACATAGCGAATCATGGGCCTCATCTCGCGAAATACATTCTTTCACTGACGCTAAAGAGTCTAGTAGTTGAAACCGCATAATTAAATAACCATCAAAGAAAAGAAAGAAAAATATACCATCTGTCACACATCCCTGCAATGAAAGATGCAATATTTGCACAGGAAATAGTACTAGCCTCTGAAAAGAAGATTAACCTGACAATGTAAAACAATCGCTTTGAAACTTTTCAAAGTAAATAAGTAAATTCTTATATTTAATCTTTAAAGATTATTCAGACAAGTCAAACCAGTCTACTGGGAATGGAGACAGGCAAGTTTGTGGTGTTCAGATTGTAATGTCATGTCATTCTTCTTACAAGAATGCTACAAAACTTTGCATGCAAAGGAATATTTTAATAAAATATCTGAGATGATATTTTTCGCACATTTTTTTCTTTGTAAATTTCCATGTTTGTAAGCAAACATGTGACTAAACTTGTAATGTGTAGTGGGCAGATGTTGATGACTTAAAAATCTACTTAAAATTATCAATAAAATGCTCTTAAAATAATGAAAAAATGACATCAAATTAAAAGAAAATGACATTTAAAAATTATTCACCATACTCACACCACAACTTCTTAAAAATTAGTCGCCTTGTTTCAATAATTGCCCTGCAAATGTTGGAGAGAGGATGCAACTTCCTGGAATTTGACTACAATGAGGGAAAAGAGCGTGCAACAAAATGAAAGTTTTAAGGGAAAACTATAGATTTTAATGAGGGTTTACAATGAGTTTGTTGGGGATGGTCCATGTCAGTGCCTTCATTCTCCGTCTCCTTCTGCTCTTCACTTTTGTTAACAGACTTTCCAGATGTGGAGTGTAAATGACAACAAAAATTGTGGGTGCAACGTGGATTTTTGCAATCTTTGTAGTAAAAATACTGTCTACTGTAGCACATCCCTTCCAAACCATATTGGGGACACAACATCCTATTGTCCAGGAAATGGTGAAAGTTTCCTCCTTTCCAAACATAAATTCTAAAGACACCCTCGTACCAACAAAACCCTCACTTAAATTAAGCTGTTGTCAAGCATTTTATATTACTTCTGTTTGTGAGGTGAAACCTTCAGTGAAATGAGGGATGCACTTTAGAGTTTGTTCCAAACTATAAAACTCAAACTTCACTGTTATATTCACTTATTCAGTAGGCAATTACTAGTAGGGCCTACTACTCATCTGTTTGCTTAGAAAAAGATTTAACAGGGCTATATGTAAAGGAGGACGTAAAAGGCATTCAAAATGATCTAGAAGTTCTTCAAACTATTAAAAATGACCAAAAATTAGTTCAAAAACGTAAAAAAAATGCAAAAAATGCAATGTAAGAAATTAATTTTTTACTTTGGTATTAACGTAGAAAGGATTTCTATATTAATAGGCATCGTCCTAATGTGAAAAATAATATGACTTTTCATCAACATCCGCCCCCTAGTAATGAGTCATTTTATTTACTTTATGTATCATAATAACCTTGAAACTTAATATTTCAAAATTTGCATTGGTATTTTGAATTTATAAAGTACAATCCTGATGAGAACATTTTGAAAATGTTTAAAAAGAACAGGGATTCTACAATTGTTAAATGATTAGGGTTCAACATGTTAAAGTGTGTTTCTGTTTACTGAAATAATATTGCAGTGTGTTTTTTGTTTTTTTTTTATATTAGCGCTTTTTTAGCGTTGTGGGTCGCACTCTGGCACAAATGATGCAAGTCCACAGTGACAAACCCAATTTGTGGTCCTTTGCTGCCAAGTGGGAGTTTGAAGAGAATCATTCAGTTGAAAATGCTCGCCAGTTCCTTCTGCGAGGTCTGCGCTTTCATCCTGAGTCCAAAGTTCTCTACAGTGAGGTAAGGCAGAGTAAAACTAATTGAATCGGTCAGAGCTAAAAGGAACTAAGTCAAAATATGCAGTTTTGGGGTATGCAACAATTTGAACAACGAATGTCATGGGCATCGAACGTGGTGGAAGAAGGAACTAAGACTTTTAAATATTCTTTTGCCTTCTATAATATAAAAATATATACATTTGTGTTATTAGTGGAATGTTTTTTGCTTCTCCTGAAAAGTTGTGAAAAATGACTTAGTTCCTTTTAGCTCCGACTGATCCAATTGTAATGTGATTAAGTAGGCTAATAATGAAATTCATTGTCAGTGATTGAGTGGCCTTTAAATCTGAGGTTCACACATAGAGATCAGGCTGAGCAAGATGGATTTTGGTAAATGTGATACAAATCTTTAACATGATTTTTTTGGAATTGAAGTAAAGCTGAGAATTCCATGCCATATTACTACATATTACTATCTGACATGGAAAAGTTAGCACTTAGCCTTGTAGGTCATGACACTGCAATCAACCAAGTGGCTGTTTGTTACATTATGATGAGCAGCAGGAGTGAAGGAGTTCAGCATACAATCAGTGTGGAAAAAGCTAGTAAAGCACAAGGGAGGTTTGTTAGTTGGGATATACAATAAATAAATGAATGAATGGCATATTTAAAGCACAAATTAATGTATTTTTATAAAATTTAAATTATATGAAATTAATGTGGTCATGTCTGCCTCCAGCAATAATAAAACATAATATATCAGGCATTAAGATTACGAAAAACGTAGAAAGAGCAAGATTTGAATTCTTACATTGTATAAGAATACATACATATATTTGAGGTTCTTCTTCATTATGAAGAGATAAATAGCATCTTAGTCTACAAAACAAAACAATAGGAAAATACAACATAAATTTTAATTCGAAAACAAAGATTAATACCCAATTAAAAGGTTGAGTTCTTCCTGAGGGATGTATTTTACTGATGTAGCAAAGGCTCAAACCAAGGCAATTCATCAGCAGTGTCTGTTGAATTATCACTGAGGGTGGGCTCATCATCTGTGTAATAATATTTATCACTATTGTGCATTCCTACAGAAATTATCTTTTCAATGCTCTACTAAACCATTTTTCTGCCAGTAGTTATCAGAAATTGTTGCAGTCTGGTTGAGTTCTTCCAGTATTCTGTTGTGATGGAACTGAATGCCTTTAATGTCATGGTTTCCAGAGCATTTAATGAAACTGTACCCATATTTTTCTCGGTAGTTTTTTGCTTAACTAAATTCCATATCAGTAGGGACATCGTAAAACGGTGAATAAAATACATCAAAGTTGGTAAATAAAACTGCTGTAATTGATGAAAAAAGTCGTTATGTAATAGTTATTTATGATATGAGTATCATAAAACTGTGGTTTGCTGAAGATTGCTCCATGGTAGGAGAAGGAAGGAAACAGGCAAAATTTAAATTCTTACAGGATCCAGTCCAGGCGAATAGAGATAATTATTTTAATGAAAGATGGGAAGCAAGTCGTACACTTTGGAACAAAAAGAGAGATTACTTGAAGGAAATGCTGAATGGGGTAGAAACAAAAAGTAAGAATACAAACATTAGAGATTTATATAAGGACATAAAGGAATTTAAGAAAGGGTATCAGGCAGGGGTAAATGTGATCAAGAATGAGATTGGTGACTTGCTTGCAGACTTTTAATTCCATGGAAAAACTGTTTTGGCAACTACTAAATGTACAGACCCAGAAACAAAACTTGGGCCACCTGAATTTTCCAAGTTCCAGTTTTAACATACTGCTCATGCTCAGTAAGCACATAGTATGTTATAACTGGAACTTGGAAAATTCAGCTGGCCCGATTTTGTTTCTGGGTCTGTACATAGTCCCATAGAAATGATTGGGACTATATTCAAATACATACTGCTGATCCATTTATACCCGAACTCACACTTTCCTAAGTTGAAATTGCAATAGAAAAGCTGAAAAAGTACAAATTTCCATGTATCAATAAAATTCCAGCAGAATTAATACAATAAGGTGGAAATGCATTATCTACTTAAATTTATAAGCTTTTATTTGCTATTTGGGAAAAGGAAATTATAACAGAACAATGGAAGGAGTCCATAATTGTAACCTGTCTTTAAGAAGGGAGAAAAGACTAACTGTAGTAACTTTTGAGGAATATATCACTTTTATTGATGTACAAAATTTTGTCGAATATTCTTTGGAGAAGACAAACTCCATATGTAGATGAAATTATTAGGGATCATCAATGTGGTATTAGGCGTAATAAATCGACTATTGATCAGATTGTTTGTATTCAACAAATATTGGAGAAAAAATGAAAGTATAAGGGCACAGTACATCAATTATTTATAGATTTCAAAAAGACATATGACTCTGTTAAGAGAGAAGTTTTATATAATATTCTCATTGAATTCGGTATGCCCAAGAAGCTAGTTTGATTAGTTAAAATGTGTCTCAGTGAAACACATGACAGAGTCCATTCACTGTGGGCTAAAGCAAGAATATGCACTATTACCTTTACTTTTTAAGTTTGCTTTAGAATATATTATTAGGACAGTCCAGGAAAACAGAGAGGGTTTGGAATTGAATGGGTTACATCAGCTGCTTGTTTATGCCGATGATGTGAATATTTTAGGAGAAAATTCACGAACTATTAGGGGAAACACGAAAATTCTACTTGAAGCAAGTAAGGAGATAGGTTCGGAAATATATTCTGAAATGACAAAGTATATGACTATGTCTTGTGACCAGAACATAGTAGGAAATGGAAATATAAAAATTAGAAATTTATCCTTTGAAGAGGTAAAAAAATACAAATATGTTGGAGCAACAGTAACAAATATAAATGACACTGAAGAGGAAATATGCAGAATAAATGTGGGAAATATCTGGTATTATTCGGTTGAGAAGCTTCTGTCTTCTATGACCGTGTGCACCATTCTCGATCATCTAGCCCGTTTATCAGCAATCATGGAAACATGGTTAATTCTTGACAATGATCAAATTACAGATGTGGTGCACCGACATTTTCCCTCGATCAACTCAGTACCGTTAGCTGACTGTGCGCTCACTTGAGAAGAATCATCTGAGCGCTAGGTTACCACGTATAAAACAGCGAACGAACGGACTCTGTCAATTATCACTTCGTTTTTGTTTGTCGGACTGCTTTGAAACATCCTCGCAGTTTTCAAATAACAAGTGTCAATAATCATGGAAGAAAAAAAGAAAAGAGCACCGAACTGCTCACAGTTCGAAGTGGGAATTCCTTTAGAACTCGTCAGCAATTATGCATCCATATTACAGAATAAAAGTACTGACGGAAGTTCTCTAAGAGAAAAGCAGGCTACCTGGTTGGATTTAACCTCACAATTCACATGAGTTATACGTGTTTACATAATTCCACATAATTTGTGACGTAATTTATACAGTGGTTATTTCATATTATTGATAATTTGGAAAATTTCAGTATACGGATACCTCACTGACAATTATCTTGAAATAGGTTACTAAAAAGAGCAGATTTGTATGTGTTTGTCGAATGCTCATCACCTTGCTTATGAAAAGACACATTTCAGTGCCAATAATTTATTTGGGAAAATTTCAGTATACGGATACCTCGCTAACAATTACTTTAAAATAAAAAAAGCAATTCGTCTGTGTATGTCGAATACACATCATCATGCATACGAAAAGGAAGTTTTTAGTGCCAATTTATTTTGTGTGCATAAGGTTGGAATTTTGGAGTAAGAGGCAAAGGAAAGTATCCTTGTTCTGAAATTTATCCATTTATTTTGTGTTCACAAGGTTGGAATTTTGGAGTAAGAGGGAAAGGAAGGTATCCGTGTAATGTCTCTTAATTCAAGCGTAAATAGCCTAATTGTCCAAAACGTCCTGTAGGTCCTAATAGTTTCAAACAGCAAATCTATAGCTAATAAGTGATAATCTCGCATTCTACAAAATGGTAATTTAGTTTTGCCATATTATTACCGGCATAGAATAACTACTTTATTATTATTATGTTAACAAAATTGGACAATTAAGCTTAAATAATATTTTGTCTTCAAGTAAAGTCCCGATCTTCCAAAGCAGAAACATATATAAAACATTAGTCCATTCTGAGAAAAAAAAAACATTTTTATTATCCATCTACAAACTTAATCATTCTACAATAACACCAATTCTGTTATTTCCGCAGTGATTTGCGTGTTCAAGATACATAATTTCATCTTCAATTCCATCCTAGATCATATATGTAACAGATATGTCGGGGTTATAGGCTTTGAGGTTAACAACTTTTGTCAGGTTTACTACGCTGCCATCTAGTTGTTACATAAGGAGGCACGTCATAATACCCATTTGAATTGCATTAGCGACTGTGCTGCCATCTTGTGTTCGTTTATGGCGGACGGCGATCCTGGCGGTTGTTCTCTTCAAAGTGTTGCCGATTTTAAAGTAGCGAGGAGTTATCTGTTACATATATGATCTAGGATTCCATCAAGCATGTCAAATCGTGCCGCCATTTTGGTTTTCTCGACTTGACCATGTTCAATTCAAGATAATCGGTCCCACACCCGTGATCAAATTCGATCATCATCAACTCGCTTGTTTAACTTTGATCGAGATTTGATACTCCTCAAATTGGCGTTGAAGATGGTCAAGTGCCGACTTAACCATGGTCAAATTTTAATCGAGAATGGTGCACACGGGCACTAGTCTGTTTAAAAAAAAAAACTGAGATTAGAATTCATAAAACAGTTGTATTACTGGTTGTTCTGTATGGTCGTGAAACTTGGACTCTCACTTTGAGAGAGGAACAGAGGTTAAGGGTGCATTATGCATGCATAACACAGATTTTCGTTTTTTTCCACATAATAAAGCATTAAAGACAGACCCATTAATTTCTTACTTATTTGGAATGTTTCATTGTCGAAAATAAAATAATGAAATTTCTTGACTGATGAATGTACGATTCAGTGATATTTTTAACTCCGTGATATTTAACTCAAAAAGATTGTCGAATTCACAAAAAGAAAAAAAGGAAAAATTTGTGACAAATTACTATCGTAAAACATGTCTACAAAATGAGTCTTGTTCATACATTTAAAAATTTTAACTCTGTGACTTATTGAGCAGAAATTTGTGAAAAACATCATTTGCTAAAATCAGGATCAGGTGTCTCTACATATCAACTTTGAGATTCAAATCTGAGTGATGGGATGGGAGTTTTACAGGGGTTACTCCATGCTTTAAGCAATAATTTGTCTTTTGCGGATGTCTCCCTATGCTGAGTTGAACGAGTTCAAGCAATTTAGTTTTTCTCATATTTTCTTTGAATGCAATATGGTTGTTGGTTGGTAGGAATTGCTGAATTTTTGGTATGGTGGATTGCATGATGGGTGGCTTATTGCACATTTTATTATCTTGTGGGACATTGTCCAGGATGACAATATATTACCATTGAGACAGTCCTGGAATTAATTTATTGATGTTCCTTTTTTTTTTTTTTTTTTTTTTTTTTTAAGTGGCACTGGCACTGTTGCTACAACAGCAGCAGTATTAGTAGTGGTAGTGGTAGGAAAGTTTGAACAATCTGCCTTGTCTGTATGATAGGAAGTATATTCCTGGAAAAGAACCAAAAGTTGAAAAGTTGAAAAAATGTTAGATGATCGTTGCTGTGCTGAAATGCATAAAATAACAAAATACATCATTTTTAGTGTTCAAAAGTAATTAATTAATTTTGAAATTTATAGTAATATTTTGTATTGGTTCCTTTGGAGTACTGTGTACAAAGAAATGCTTCATAAAACAGAATGTTGTAACTTACATTGTGAGGAAATTAATACAACCTTTTTGCATGTGAAACACTTTGTTTTGTTCATTTTAGGAAATGAAACACTTTTTCATGTTTTTTTTTTTTTCAGTTCAACATATTATTGTCATGTACAATGGAATGCAAAGGAAAAAAAAATAGAAAACATTTGAAAAAAAAATAGCAAGAACTCAATTTTTCCTTCTCTTGCAAGATTTATAATTTGTATGTTGAAGTGTTTTTGCCATCAGGTATTCAAATGTCGAAAATGTTTCACTTCCCTCTTAGTCTTATTTTAGGTATTGTACTAAACGCTACTTTCAGGCATTCCGTTTGGAACTGCAGTATGCTGCCAGGAAGAGGAAACAGCATAATAAGAAAGTGGAGGGAGGAGATGAGAATGCAACTGGTGAAGATAATAATACTGGTATGGACATAGATGCCCAGGGAACATCGGGACAATCTGACACCCAACAACAAACAGGAAATGATATCCAAGATAAGGTACCTTTTCTGTTAATGTTTGTTATAGCATCTCTAATGTGTAAAATGGCTAACTAGAAATAACTGTACCAGATTATAACCCCTTTTACCCATCATTAGCAACAGTATTTTTTATTGAAATAAAATGAGTGATTTCGGTGTTATATCTGCCACTATTTCTGTGGGTATTTCGTGAAATAAATCGTCAAAAAATGTATTATGTTATGTTTGATATAAAACTTTTTGTTACCTTTTCTTCTTTTTTGCTTACACATATCACATATCAGCATCACCAAAATATTGTGTGCATGAAGATTTGTTCGACAGTCAGTGAGTATTTTTGTGTATGCAGAAAAGCCCCTTTCACTGTCCACATTAGATGTAGGGAACCACACTGTCTGCAAACAATTTGCATCAAAATCGCTGTGGTCTACTGCTAGTCTTCCCAAATCCTCTTTGCATCAGAATATAGCCTCCAGTGCATAACATACCCTTGATTTTTTTTTCTCTAGCCATAGAGATAGTAAAAGTTAGTGTACATAATATCCATACAGAAAATACAGAAATATTGGCATTACCAAATGATTGACAAATTCTTTTTTTCTTTCTTTCTTTCTTTCCAATCCACGCCAATTTTCTTTAGGATCCCCATCAGTTTATTCCAATCCACTCTGTCAAAAGCCTTTTCTAAGTCTACATATACTACATACACTTCTTTATTCTTCTCTAGATAACTTTTGCTGATTGTTCGTAGCAGTCCAATTGCATCTCTCATACCTTTTCCCTTCCTGAAGCCAAACTGCTCTTCTTCCAACATTTCTTCCATCTTTGATTATAAACGTTGATTCAGTATTCCCAAGAGAATCTTCGCGATATTAGGCTGATAGTCCTGAACTCTTTATATTTCTTGGCATTATTTTTCTTCGATGTTGGAAGCAACACTGTCTCTGTAAAATCTTTAGGCCATTCGCCTTTCTCATATATTTTGTTGCATAATGATAGAATTTGCTTCTTGTCTTCACCCAAGCATTTCAGTAATTCAATGGGGATTCCATTGCTTTCCCATTCCTCATTTCCCTTAAAATAGAAAATCCTTTTTCGTCTTTTGATCCGGCTTCTTCGTCTTCTATAGCTAAGTCATCTGGATATTCCTTGTCTCATGTCATTCTCCTACATATTTCGTCCATCTGTTTAGTATTCCTTGTTTGTCTGTTATTTCATTGCCGATGTCGTTCTCTGTCAACCACATGGATATCCTGTTCTTATTTGCGAAGTCCAAACATTTTACTTCACAGTATATTAAATCATATTTTCTTTTCTCTCTAGATCCTCTATTTCTTCAAATTTATCTTTCATCTAGTTGCTTTATCAGTTTCTCTTAGTTCGTTGTTTAATTTCCTGTAGTTTTTTCTACCTTCTTCTGTGTTGATGTTTTTCTACCTTCTTCTGTGTTGATGTTTTTCCATTTTCTCCTTTCCTCCATCTTCTCCAACATTTTTTCTGTGACCCAAGGTTTCTTAATTCTCACACCTTTTGTGTATCCTATTGTTTCTTCTGATACACAGAAGGTGTGAGAATTAAGAAACCTTGGGTCACAGCGGGAAAATGTTGGAGAAGATGGGGGAGAGGAGAAAATGGAAAAGCCTTGTTAATTGTCGTAAATAGTAGTAGTAGAATATTTGCAGACTTCCAAAGGTTTACATTTTTTTAATCTTTAATACAGACAGTTCTAAGATTCATCCATCCATCCATCCATCAGCTCTATGGTCTTTTGCGTCTAGCCTCGGTTTCCCAGATGAGAGATGCAGTTCTGTGATAATGCTTGCTTGATAATGCTGGACATTGATGAAGACAGAGATAGTAGTGGTGGTGTTTTATTTAATGACACTTTCATTTGCATAGGCTATTCAGCATCGAAATTCAGTGAGGAAAAATTAGGAATATCTGGAAGGAAGATATTACTGAAAAGAAAAGATTCCTGTTACTGGAGAGTAGAGAATTAAAAGGAATAAGAAATTATGACTGTGATGGTTGCTTTTATATTTTATATTACATAATATTTTCTTAGGTGTTGGACTGCCGCCTAGCTGAAGTGATCTATGAATCAGCAATGAAGAAGATTAATGATGCCAATTTCCTGATCAGTTTACTCTCAATTGCTAAGCAGTACAACTTCACACACAGACTTCAGACAAAAATGGTGAAGTAAGTATAAGCTAAGTTGTAGATATATCTGAAAAGTTTTCTGCTTTTATGAATTTGAAAAAATTGTAGTGATCTGGTTGTGAATTAAGATGGAAGGGGCGAAGTTTTCAAAGGCCATTAAACAGTTTTGCTTCAAAGAAGGACATGACTTAAAGGGACACAATGATTGAAAGAGAGCTTTAAAATAAACGAAGGATGAAGAACTCTAATATCACTGAAGGTTAGAGTCGATACTCTACTTGAGTTATGTGACTGCTTAGCAGCTTTGATTCCATATGTCACACTAATATGGTAATAAGTTTTGATTAATAATTGGAGCTTTTGTCATAGTTTGTCAGTTGTTTGTAGGTGAGACTGTAAAATGTCTTCATTAAGACAATAACTTGTAGGCTGAAGTGCAGGTAATGCAGAAAGAAATAGTTGTTGTTTAGTCAGCTGTCCAAAGACAGATCTGGACCCCACAAGTGACACCAACAAGTTTTCACTCATGAGGCAACTAGGCCAGGGGTCCGTTTCACAATGCTAACAAATTACAAATTAACAATTTACAAATAACAAGTAAAAGATTACAAATGCTTGTAAACTGCGTTTCACAATGCTATCTTATTAATTTGTAAAGTTTGACGAACTTTACAAAATCAGCTAAAGAAATTTATAAATAAGCATTATTGGTTATACGATATCACCAACGATAGTTCACAAAAATCGCTAAGGAGCAGAGTTAAAGTCGCTATATTTTTACTACTATCAATACATATGTTTATATATTGTACTAAAATAGATTATTCTAAGCTCGCTGATTCATATTTCACCAACAGAAAATATAAAGTATTGTTAAAAAATTAAAAGTATTTAGATTTTTATATATTGGCGACAATGGAGTTTCGTGTGATGTGATTGGTCGAGTATACCAATACGTCTATTACTTAAATTACCAAAGTTAGTGCCATATTCAGTCAAATAAGTAAATAACAGATTTGGTCCATGTACAAATATCCAATTGATAAAATAATTACGATATCTAACCACAAAATCAGGTTCATTTTTTGTGTTAATCAGTATTTATTCATGTTTCATCCATAACCTCACAAACATTAGTGATCCCAGCAGCAGCATAAAAATTCTGTGCTACAGTAACATCAACTACCCTGTGAGCACTTTTGCACACTGATATCTTAGAAATTCCGTGCTGATCTGCTAACGCACGGAACTGACAGCTAGTATACAACCAATGCAAAACAATACAGTTCTCGTTTTGAGATTAGGGTACCACTTTTCCATTTGGATGTGATGTCCCATATCTTGTAGGAGAGATTCCAGCGAAACGGGACTTGAAACAACTTCAGAATACCATGTAAGTAGTGTCGTTATTGCATTATTGAATTATTTATTTTTGGTGCAGGGAACTTCTTTTTTAATTGCAAGTATTTATTAAATACAGTCTTCCTATATAAATACTTACGCAGTATTCTGAAGTATTCATTCATTTGAAACCTTTCATTAAATTCATACAATGATACGAACGTGTTATTAATTCATGGCCCGAAAATGTTATGTATATGTCTTTGTTTGATTAGGCCTAAATTCAATATCTTTGTCTGAGTCATTAGAACTACTTAATAACATCAAAACTGCTTTAGTTTAATTCTTAATATTATCCAGTTACTCAAAAATTAATTTAATAAATATACCTTTATTGTATTTATTCACAATTTGTTACAATATCAAACTTTACACATCTCAGAGCTATTGTAGAAAATGTGCTAAATTTACATGTAAAGTTGTAAAGTTTACAAGTTTGTAAAATTACACTTCATTGTGAAACAAAATACTTGTAAAGTGCGCAAAAATTAATTTGAAAAATTTGATTTCCTTTGTAAAGTTCAACATTACAAATAAAGATTGTGAAACAGAAGTTTATATTTTACAAAGATAGTAAACATTGTGAAACAGGCCCCAGGAGATAATTGGGTAGGGTGGCCAATTTCTTTCCCCCTCCATTGCATAAATTGCTGACTAGCTACATATTATGCTAATCAGACTTCAGATGTATACAAACAATTGTTCTTCCTCTGACACATATCGTCAAGCGAGATGTACTGCCTGATAATAGAGGTACATATCAGCCAGAACCTCAATCAGAGGTGAGTAAGAGTCAGTATAGACTTATATTTCTTCCATCCCAGTTCAAATATTTGTCGTCCTCTGAAGACATAACTTGCAAAGTCATTCTGTTCTGATTCATAGTGGCAATGTGCATTGAGCGAGTTAGATATGAGTAAAATGTTACACGGTACATAAAAGTTCGAATAGAATGTGTTTATGTGTACTAGATCATTCTAGAAAGTGTCAAGCCTAGAGTGCTGGCACTTTAGTCTCCTTGAAAGTATTCCCCTTTGGGGTTCACACTTATCCCAGCTCCCCTTTCAAATTTTAAAACAATTTGTGAAGTCTTCAGGGTTGTCTTCAAGCTGCCTCATTGCGTTTTCCTTAATTTGATCTAGACTTCACTCATTGACTCATCTCCGTCTGGGCAGTATGAAGGCTGCAAGACTTGGGAAATGCAATGTTTTGGGAAGGTGAAAAAATCATCTGTACAAGATGTTTTCTTAATTATTTGAATACACTCTGTAGACGAATATCCAAGTTGCAACCAAAACTTGATGCAGATCCACTGATTTTCTCACTGTCTTTGTGGATGCAACAATGCAACACTTATACAGTACACAAATTCAACGAGTCTCACTGCTGTGTTGCTCCATGGGTTTACACATTGCAGTAATTGGTTGCCAAGTTACATCAGGTTTGAGATCCAGAATAGTTAGAGTTCTTTTTGCAAACTTTAAGTAATTTAGCATTTGATAATAAAATTAATTTGGTGAGAGTACTAGATCATAAAGGATAAAGAGACAGGGAAATTGCGGATTCACTAGCAAAGAAGAGTTATGAATTGATCCTGAACCTGTTTTATCCCTTCCTGCAAGGTTTGTAAGCAAATTTAACAAAGTAAATTCTTAAGAAATAATTTGTTCTGTAGAAGAACAAACAGACGTTTGAGATGGGCAGGACATGTAGCACATATGGGCGAATCCAGAAATGCATATAGAGTGTTAGTTGGGAGGCCAGAGGGGAAAAGATCTTTGGGGAGGCCGAGACGTAGATGGGAAGATAATATTAAAATGGACTTGAGGGAGGTGGGATATGATGGTAGGGACTGGATTAATCTTGCTCAGGAAAGGGACCAATGGCGGGCTTGTCTGAGGGCGGCAATGAACCTCCGGGTTCCTTAAAAGGCAGTAAGTAAGAAAGAAGAACAAAGGGTCAAAGACCAGACACAGTACTTATTCAAGTAATTTCCTCTCTTCTTTTTCCGTTGTGTTCTCCTCCATTTGCATTTTGAAATGTTCCAAAACAGACTGATCATCCTGCATCACTCAATCCTACTTATTTATAATGTAGGACTTGTTTGAAGAACATTACCTTTCTGTTATGTACGTTCCTTTTGTTATATTGATCTCTAGCACATGCAGTCTTATATCTACACAAGTGTACATTTCTAAATCGTCTCTTTCTACAGTTACCTGCTAACCACCTACTCAAATGATGAAATGACGTGGGATACAATGGCTCGTCGTGAATTGGAGGGACTATCCTATGCAGATCTTGATGCATCAGGAGAGAATGGTGTAGGTGCTGCTAGTTTGGGTAGTGGTGAGGAAAAGGCCATCACCTTAAAAGAAAGAATCAGGTGAGACTATTTAAGTTTTTAATTTTTGGTAGTCTTGTGAAAGTTGTGTTGTAGAATATTATGCAGTTAAAAGTGAATCAGTATCATAACAAATGCCGAAGCTATATATTCTTTTAATATTTTTCCCCTGTTGCTTGCTGTCAACTCCAAAGACGTACTTATTTATTGTCAAAATTTTGTCACCTCCATGGTTTCTTTATTGTGGCATTTTATTTTCGTTTGAAGCTTTTTTCTACAAATTATGACAAAAAGGGCTTATCTTTCTATTTCTTCATTATCAGCATATCTTCAGGGCTTATGCATTTGGTCTGTTCTGCCCCCTCTAAAATTTATCTTGCCATCTTTTTATTGGCCTTCTGACTGACCATCTCTGTTATGGATTATAATTCATAACTGCTCTTCCGACATGTGTAGCTGGCATTCTGTGAACATAATCCTTCCAATTCTTTTGTCATTGTTTTGTGATATGTACAGTATTTTCAATGTTTAATTACATTCTTATATCGTCATTCTTTTTCTTAATCTAAGTGAGAGTAGCCAGCTACATATTTAAGGAACTTCGTTTTGTCTTTCTATACTTCCGGTCCAGACATTTAACCATCAGGATCAGTCTCTTCTTGTTTCCAGAAGTGTACAATACAGAGACTATTTAAATTAGTGATAAAGGCAAAGACTGTCCCTATTGTTATGAAGATATATACAATGATATGTAACAAATGCCGAAGTAATGAAATTTCTTGTTTAACGAAATTATTTTCTGCTCCCTGCCAACTGAACATATTTTATGTTTATTTCAGTTTAACGAATACCACTATAAGTTTAACGAAAATTTTAATGTAGTGTAATAAAAAAATCATCTCGCTATGAATGACATTAGTTATCAATATAACAACATTTCTGTGTATGCAATAAGATTACACTGGTCAGCATCAATTTTCTCCTGCTGAAAATTTAAAAAATTTGTTATAAATTCAACTATGCTAAGTACGGATATGATGATAAAATTCTCATATCACCTACAGTTTTTGAGAGAGAGAATATTTTATCTTCATATTTAAAATACATTTGAATCGATATAATATATACACTTTTACTTGAGTTACATTTAAGGTAAATGTTTAGATCAGTGTACTATACACTTCTTATTATGAAACATCATTAGAAGGTTATATTTATTTTTTATGTTCCTTAGTAAAGCTATTTTCATATTTAAATAATATTTTTAAATATGGGTGCGGACAAGAATTATTGTTGGAAACGCCTAACAGGTCTGCAGTGAGGTGTAAATTAATTTGAAAGCCTTTTTCTTTTACCACAAAGTGACTTCTATGGGCTGTCAGTGGAGATCTGACTTAAAAAGTACAAAGAAAGCCTCTATCACAACTAGTAAGAAGAGTATACCATTTTTACTTCCAGAGTAAGGTTGGTATTCAAAATAAAGTGTGATCCCCATAATGTTTTTGCAGTTTGTGTTCGAGAACACTGTTGGCTGGTTGAAAGCTACACATAAAGCAATGCTTTTTGATATCCTTATGGTATGGTGATATGTGACTGACTGCTACTTTGGTTTAACGAAAATCAGTGTGGTTTCTCTGGAAAATCAAAACATAGAATAGTTTATCTACATTCTGCACAGATATCTGCCCTCATGATGACTCAATGCCTGTGCCAGAACCATCACAAGAATACGATATCCAATCAGGACCAGAATCTCGAGAAATTTCACCAGAAGCTGGATCAAGTTCATCTTAAAAAGATGAAGATTTTTCAATGCCTGGTATCAGAGATTTAATAACTGAATCTGAGATAAATAACTTAATTTGAGACTTGGATCTTCCGAAAAAGCCACCGGCGTGGCTCAGTCGGTTAAGGCGCTTGCCTGCCGGTCTGAAGTTGCGTTCGGGCGCGGGTTCGATCCCCGCTTGGGCTGATTACCTGGTTGGGTTTTTTCCGAGGTTTTCCCCAACCGTAATGTGAATGCAAGGTAATCTATGGCGAATCCTCGGCCTCATCTCGCTATCACCAATCTCATCAACGCTAAATAACCTAGTAGTTGATACAGCGTCGTTAAATAACCAAACAAAATAAAAAAATCTTCCGAAAACAAAGACACTGTTACTTGGATCGGGATTTCAACAGTGGAGTCTACTGGGCATAGGAAGGGATAGTCTTGCATTGCTAAATATGTTTCAGTGAATGGGGATTTAATTTACTGCAGTGATATCCATAGCCTGATGGAGAAAATTCAGATTGACTATACTCCTGAAGAGAGCAGGCTCTTCATTGACTCACTGAAAGTTAGTCTCAAGGCAGTTTTACTGTATAATGAAAACAAACATCATCCACTGCCCCTTGCTTAAGCAGCACAGATGAAAGAAATATATCAAAACATTGAAAGATTGCTTAGTAAAATAAAATATGAAAAACATCAGTGGAACTTAATGTGCTGATCTGAAAGTAGTGGGAGTGGTTCTTGGATGCAAGGAAGTTACGCAAAATATTGTCTTCTTTGTGAATGGGATAGCCATGTGAGAGATACATACTATCATGTAAAAGAATGGCCATTCCAAGCTCAAGTAGTTCCAGTGGAGAAGTGGCAAACCCAACTTAATTGACCGCACAAAAGTCTTCTTGCCTCCATTTCATATAAAATTATTCTTAATAAAGCCATTCGTGAAAGCAGTGAGAAAAGATAGTGAAGGATTTGCCTATCTCAAGCAAAAATTCCCATGCATCAGTGAAGTCAAGGTAAAGAAGACATATTTGATGATCCTCATTTCTAGATCCTAAGTTTAGATTCAAATTCAGTGTAGTGGAAAAGGAGTCTGAGATTGCTTTGAAAACACTTGCAGGAACTTTCTTGGTTACACAAAATCATAAAAGTACAGGAAGATTGTAGTTAGGAGTTAGTTTTTTCATATCATGCCATGGGGTGCAGTATATGTGTTCAAAGTAGTATTTCCTGCACAGTAATTTGGATTTCTTTCCTGATAATATGGGTGCTGTCTCTGACGAACATGGAGAAAGATTACATCAAGGTATTTCATGAACTGAGAAGAGATACAGTGGCAAATGAAATCATTTTTTTTTTTTTTTTTTGGCTGATTTCTGCTGGACACTGGTGTGAGAGACATCATCTAAGCAATACAAGAGACAGAGGACGACAAAGTAGGCTTAAGATCATATTTTGTAATTGATAAGTTTCATATGGAACCACGTTTTCATATTTTAGAAGTTCCATATTCACTATGAAAATATAGTTTGTCTTTAAAGCACGAGAACGCCCAAATTACTTTAAACCCTTAAATTGATGGGTGATGGAAAAATTTTGCTAACAGATTCGAACTCAACATACCTAAATCTACACAGATTGCCATAAATTTGGTCAGGAAGGGATTTTTTTTTCTTTCTTTTTTGAGGGCAGACCATTGTTACGCTACATTATGCTACACAGTTTGTTGATATATTAGGTACTCTGGTTGTATCAGTGAACAAAAATAAAACATTTGTCTGTATTCTGTTGTAAATTAGTTGCTAAATGTGGCAGTATGACTTCATAATTTTTCATTTGTTATTGGCTAATTTGCATGGTGGCACATATAGTGATGTAAACTAACAGTTACCATAATTAAAACTATTCACTTCGTTGTTTGTTTCATTTTGATAGCAGTACAATATCCAGGAGTAATTCTGTTATCCAATATGCATTATTAATATTATAATTTCTTATTGAGATTGCTATATATCTATGTATGGTGTAGGTATTTGTTATGCATGAATACTGGACGCATGAGATTGTAACTTGCAGACAAATTTAATCAGTTTCAGTTTAGGTGTACCCCCTTGAATTCCTTATGTCGGTATTTCACTGTAGGTTGCAGGAAGGTAGACTACCTGCTTTTTTGACTGTGACACCAGAAAGATATGACTATCTGCTACATTGTGTCTGTGTTGTTACTTTATAGTTACGTATATATAATATGATTCAGGATGTGCGTTGGTGTGTACGTAGCTGTGGCAAAGCAGCTGCCTACAGAGAAAATGTGGTCACTGTATTTGGAGTTTCTGCTAGAGCTGAATCAAGACCAGTCTTCATTGCCAGTTTTTAAACAGAAGTTGCTTCGAGTAGCATTTGAAACTGCTCATGCAGCTGGTTGCATGCAGGAGAAGTACTATCTCCTTTGGGTGAGTGAAAACCAAAAACCAAACAGTTAACATTTCTGGATTACATTACAGCTAGTGCCTTCCTCGATTGTAGATGGTAGGATCAATTTCAGAGATTTATTTCACTTAAGCTCAGAATTTGTTTTTCTGCAATTATGAAGTTAGTGGTAGTATTTTCTGTTGCTTTTTGCATTGGTGATATGAATGTTGCTCATTATGGAAGAATGGAGTGATGATAAAAGGATGTGAAAATACTCTGAAAAAATATTCTTATTGCCCCTCTTTGTACATTAAAGAATTTGCTTTGAATGCACCTGGATTTGAACCTGGTATGTAATGCTATTGACCTAGTACAGTTATTCATTAGTAAGAAGTAGCTTACAAGAGGATGTTACCAATGGGGAAACGAAATATTTTAATGAACAGCATACTGAAAGTTCAAAGAATACATGTCTATGATGTCACGTGGCCTTTACATTTTACATTAATGGATTGTTTGTATTACCATGTTCAACAATGTGTGATAGTGCATAAATCTTTATAGACATGGAGCCTTAAGGGTAGAATTAGTCATCTTAAATCTATCAGAACTTTTGCAAAGCCATCTCCTGACATTGATTAGAGCACAACATTTTCATACTAGGCACCTTATCTACGAGGGTAATCCAGGAAGTAACAACCATTTGGCTTTAATAAATTAAAAAAATATATATATTATATTAACAACATTTACAAATTTGAGGCTTACTTTATTTCTCCATATAATCACCTCCATTATTTAAACATTTGTCATACCTGTCCATGAGCTTTAGAATTCCCGTGTTATAGTCACCTGCCGCCAGGTCTTTAGGCCAGACCATTCCAACACAGTGTTTGAGAGCTAGGTTGCCCGGACACTGCCCTGTGTCTGTCCAGGGCAGACCCCCACTCCTCTCTGTCCCTGAGGCTGTGGTGGAGTATGAATGCATGCGATCATATACTCTTCCCCTCGTCTGCTCGATTATATTCTTGAGGTATTGCTGGATTATGCGTTTCATCTTTCATTCGTTCATATGGTTTACTATTGTTTGTGCTTAACTGTTTTGAATAAGAATTAAGAGCAGTACATCGACAGTCGGTTCAGGATTTAACCGCTCTTGGGAGGGCTTGTATCTTGTCTAATCTGATGGCAACAATGTTCATTGTTTAATATTCCATATCAATGTACGGACAAAAACGTACAACATAAGGGTCACTTTGAAGTTAAACATTCTAATACCCATGCTCATATTATTGGCGAAGAGGGTAAGGCAATAATAACGAATATAAAGGCCGAAATGAAATCTTCTTACAACGAGGTAAATATCATTTCAACTAAGTATTCTAAAGGCAATATAATTAAATTAATGGTTATAGTAAGTTTATTTTGAACAGTTGTCACCAATGTATGAGAATTATTATAAAAACATTTAACTGTTAAAGGATTTTCTGTCCGTTTAACTATGTAGCCTATGTATTTTTTGCATAGTGACAATATCATTAAAAATTCATTTTTGCCTTTCTTTCGCAGCACAATGAGTGAGCCAAGTTCCGAAAGAGCTGTCCATGTAAGCTATATTGTTGCCCTAAATATCGCCAAAAGTAGCCGGCCTTTTATGGCTGGAATGTTTGTTAAGGAGTGAGTGCATGATTTCAACTTCAGAGATATATGTCCTTCCCTGGTGACGTTATTCAAGTAAATTGGTTTCTCTCCACAAAACAATCTCTTGCCGCGTGCAGGAACTTGGTGAACATTTTTATGACGCCCTTTTCTGTAAATTTTGAGCAGGCTCCAGTCAGATTCCAAAGAGAACTGATAAGACTTCAATGTCACACAATTTTGAAAGATAGATATTACAATATTCCAGGCGGTCTAGCCTCTCTCTCAGCGATCAGTATTCCATCTCTTTCCCACTCATTCACTGTCTCTCTCCAGGGCTCGGCACGGCTCATGTAAACCCAGGGCAGCCACGGGGCATCTCGGTGGCTGCCCACTTGGAATGGTCTGCTTTAAGCCAGTTGTTCACTGCATTCTTCAACTCGTAATCACTTGCAAAACGTTTCCCGCCCAGAAACCCTTTGAGCTTTGTGAAAATGTGAAAATCACTAGGAGCAAGGTCCAGACTAAAGGATGGGTAATCAGAAAGTTCTCATCGAAATTGTTCCAGCAAAACTCTGGTTGCAGCAGCAGTGTGAAGGCGTGCACTGTCATGAAGAAGCACAGTACTGTGGGAAAGCATTCCACGCCTACGATTTTGGATTGCTCGCTGTAGTAGTGGAATGCTTTCCCACAGTATTGTGCTTCTTCACGACAATGCCCGCCCTCACACTGCTGTTGCAACCAGAGGTTTACTGAAGCAAATTCGATGGGAACTTTTTGATCACCCACTCTATAGTCCAGATCTTGCTCCTAGTGATTTTCACCTTTTCATGAAGCTCAAAGAGTTTCTGGGCAGGAAACATTTTGGAAGTGATGACTTGAAGAATGCAGTGAACAACTGGCTTAAAGGACTGGTGACAGATGACTACAACACGGGAATTCTAAAGCTAGTGGACAGATATGACAAATGCTTAAATAACAAGAGGTGATTATGTGGAGAAATGAAGTAAGATTCATATTTGTGACATGTTTTTGGTTAATAAAATATTTTTTTGAATTAAAGTCAAATGGTCGTTACTTCCTGGATTACCCTCGTATTTTAAAATGTTGTGAGTTTATGTTTGGATTAGATTTTTGTGGGAGTGCTGGTCTCATTTTACGATTTCTTCATTAATCTTCAAAATCATATTCATGCAATATTGATCTCATCTTTAAGACAATACAGTATTTAATTAAAACAGATAAGTGATTTGCAGCTTCAATAAGTTACCCCCTACAAAAAAGAATACATGACTTTGTATTATCAGGTACCCACCATTAACAAAGACGAACATTTACATAGTGACTAGAAAAGAGAAATATGAAATCTTTTTACAGAATTTGATTGCTTTATTCCTGATGTGATATTGTATTGTTATTAAATTGTGATTATTGAGTCATACTATGAACATCGGCATTGGCAAAATACTGAACTAAACTTGTCGTATGTCATCCTTGACAATTACAGAGTGCATGTAACATATTAGCCAAATCTACGATGCGGAAGATGGGAATTTATTAGGGGATATCTTTTTTGATGATGCATGGAAGTTAGTACGTCTGTAATTTGATGACAAACTGATTGCAAGAAATGCTTCTGATAAGGCTCTCATCCTCTGACCACACAGTACATTACATTATTCTTTACAAATATCTTTTTCTACGGATTCAGAAAACAATTTGTCGATATTAATAATTTTGTTTCAGGTGGAAATGTTGAAATCACAGGGCAAACTGAAAAAATTGCAAGGTGTGCTTCGAACTGCTACTGCAAGGATACCTTCTAGTGTGGAACTCTGGCAGGTGCGATTGTGTTTCTATCTGTCCAAAGATAATGAGAAGAAAGCTCTTGATGTGTTCAAGGATGCTACCACCAAACTGGGCAACAGTGAGAAGGCAGCTTTGCACCTGTGGAAGATGATGCTTCACTATTATCAAACTAAAGATATACATAAAGTGGAGCAATTATTCAAGGATGGCATTGTACAAGGCCCTGAAATATCCATGCCACTTAAGCCAATGTACATAGAGTGGTTGGCTTTGGCAAAAGGTACGTTCCTAAAATTCTTCTCACATTGAGTTTAATTTCATACGTATAGGTTTTTCTTGTCATCAGTTGTTTTTCATTTCTTCATACAAAGTACAAAAAGTGTATTTCAAAAGTGATTTTCGATATGCCTTCTATCCGTTTGTTCATACATCCATCTGTCTGTAAGGATTTCCCCAGAACTATATGATATAGTATACAGGTCAGTCATACTGGAAATGACGTAATTTATTATGCAATGTGATAATTTTATTTTTTATTTTCGTTAAGTTAATGAATTACGTAATACATAAAATTTATTATTCTTCACTTGGCTTAATAACATTAATATAAAATAACAATAAAGAGAGAGTTTTTGCACTCCACCCTTTGTAATTTGTTAACGCTATTTTGGTGTAATTAATTGCAGAACCAATCAGAATTATTGAGATCCATATGCTATTGTAATAAGCAGAGCAGCTGTTCATAAGCAGATGATAATGCAAACCTTAACATAATGGTGAAATGATGGCTTCTCGTTTGAGATTTAGTATTACCGACAATATTGGGCTAATTCTTTTTCTTCTGCAAGCACTTGCATCAACAAAATGTCTTGCACACATAAATTTCCACATAAAGCCACAGTTTGTTGAATTTCTTCCATTCTCTTATTAAGAATAAATATTCCAGGTGAACTATATATCATGTCATCAATTTTGGTGGAGATTTTCATAGTAAAGAACAACAAAAAAAAAAATCAAATACTATTTTGCTGTGTTTTGGATAGTTTTCCAAAAAGGTGTGCAATTTTAAACACGTGAATTGATCCATCATGCAATGTTGTAATCAGTGATCCAATGCACAGTAGATTGTTTTTAAGATCCTAAGAAATAAATACAGATGGTGTGCTGTTTAATTTTGCTGTTTAAAAGTGTGGAGTGAAGCTGCAAGCAGTATTTTGCTTCAATCAATTAGAAATATTTGCCTCCTACTTCAATTTTTAAAGTAGTTAACCAGTAACCTTACAAAAGAGAAAGTAAATTTCCAGAGTTGTCTTTAAATACAGTAGTTTATGATTACAATTCTTGTTCTTTCCCCCCATATCTCTAATGTACAGTGAGCAGTATGTATTTGTTGACTCCAGGCAGTAACCTTTTACAGCATTGTCATGGTTCTCTGCAATTTAAAATTGCTCTGAGAAACGAAAATTTACATTTTTTCGAATTAAAGTTAAGCAAATTTATGAGATAAACCTAAAATTCGTTCAGTTGTTTATCATCAGAATTCACTGCTGTATTAAATTGACTGAAGATATGCTATTCAATGTTTAATTTAAAACATTTTTTTACTTTCTGCAGTTAAACTTCCTAATATGATCAGCCCTGTCTAAGTATGATGGTGTCACTATTCTAGCATTGATGTCGGTCCATGCTTTGTGACCCATTTGTGCCTTGAACAATGGGGTCAGTCTGGTTTTTCGTCGCCTTGATTTGAGAAATTCCCACCCTAAGTCTTTTACTATCTCTTCACCATGTCTCTTTCCCATTTTGACATATTTTGCAGCCTTGCGTTGGATCTTTTCTATTGAATCGATCTAGTTTTGTCTGTATGGATCCCAACCTATCGCTTCATATTCCTTTTCTGTTAAACAGTGACGTGTATTATACATTATACAAATCTGGATCTTTACAGTTCCAACCATAATTACAATAACAATCATCACACACAACATAAACATTTCACGCAATGTTTTGATGAATCCCCTGTCATTTTTTGTTACAGGAATAGCTGCAGCACGAAAAGTGTATGACCAATTGAGTATTCAGCCTCCATTATGCCTGGGATTGCATACCAAGATGGCTTCTTTGGAAAGTATTCAGCCAGATGTCATGCTGAAGTATGTTCGTAAATGTCATGAAATGGCTTGTGACCAGTTTGGGAAAACTAATACTGGTAAGTGCAGCTTATCACCTTGCTGCTTATATCAGTTGGTTGTGACTGGTTCTACTTATTAGTTCCCATTCCCAAAAGTATTTTAGGATCAAATGCTGTATCCTTTTAGTGTAGCTCAAATTTCTTCGAAATGGAATGTTCATTATTTTCCTATTATTCTTGTTGGTTACATTAACCCATTATGTCCCTGATTTATGAATTCTGTCTTCTCTTGAGATATATATATATATATATATATATATATATATATATTTCTTTTTGTATGCTCGAAATTATTTCTTCATTCCTTACTACATTCATTAATTCATTCATAGTTTTCTGCCCAAGGGCAGGTCCTTCACTGCAAACCCTTTTTTTCTCCTTCCTCTTTGTCTCCACATATTCCATATATCTTAATGCTGTCTAGCATCTGATATCTTCTTCACCATTCCTTCCAATGCATGCTTCAGTATGCAGTTTCTTCTTAGCCAGTGTTTTACTTCATTGTTATGTCTATGTTTCTGCCCCATACAATGTCACACTCCACACAAGAATCTCACAAGTCTGTTCCTTAGTTCATTTTCCAGAAGTCCACAGAAAATGGTCCTTTTCCTATTAAAAGCTTCTTTTGCCATTGTTATCCCATAGCTCATAGCTATCATTTAGCTCTATTAGCATATACCTTAGTATCATCTCCTCTTCTGCTAACATCGCCATACCAGCAAATCTTATGTACTTTATTCTTCTTCCTCCTACTATCACCTCTCCCAAGTTCTGAAAACAGTACTTCACTGAATTCTCCAAGTAGATGTTGAACAGGGTAGGAGTTAAAGGGCAACAAGCACCATTGTGTAACACAATGGGATGGGTATTGAAGAGATTTCGGAGCTTCCAATGCATTGCTGATTATAAATGGTGTTGCAAAAAGTGACTGTAACATACATCATGCGCAAGCATTCCAATTTGAACAGAATGAGTGATTAATACACCTTCATAATCATAAACATAACTTTGAGTGGGTTCTACTCTTGACTATATTTTTTGGTCTTGAAGTATTATTAAAGTATTATTAAATCACTGCATATAGAGCACAAATGAGACTATTACCTTATAACTTACAAATAACATATCAAGCACCACACCATCTCATACTACCAGCTTACATTAGTCACCGCTAGGGAAGCTGAATACTAGAAGAGTTGGCACAGATTTTCGAACGACCTATGTATAAAGCTATATGTTTTCCATAATTAAATTCTGCACTTTCTGTTATTTTTTCATCTGATTCTTGTATCATTTAAATTTCGATATTATAGAGAAGTATCGATTAGGTTATAAAGTACAGGATCCCAAATCTATTGCAAATTCTTTTAACGTCTTATAGTATATAGTACAGAAATATTATTGACAACTTAAACATTCAAGATTTTGCAAAAGATACTGCAATTCGTTATTTAACAGATACATTTAATAATTAGTATTAATATATATATAATTAATCAATAACTGCAACAGTGCTTTTTCATCCTACCTAGTTTTAAAAACAATCTTTTTCAGTAAGACTGTGAAGTCTTGTGTTGGAAGCAGTTTTGGGTGGTTTGAATTTGGAGTTAGTAAAAGAATAAAGACTCCACTCCCAATCTGGATATAATTTTTTTAATGAACGCCTTTGTTAATAGTAATTTTGCCAATAACAGTGCTTGCGAAGAGATTCAGTGATGCATTGAGCCACATGTTTTGAGAATAATGTTCTTTAACTTTGTCTCCAGTACTTTAAGAACAGATTTCCACTCTATCCTACAACAACCATCACTAGACTTACCCAACAATACATTAAGGCTCCTGACGATCAACTCATTGATGAAATATTTTATGCTATCATTACCATTATACCATCGGTAACACATAAGGCTGTCCTGCAGATTACAGGTAACTTTCAATAATATGCTGAGCAGAGTCAAGAAGAGACAAATAAATGCATACTGCACAGACTATGGGCCATAAGTGGAAAATAAATCTACCTGTATTAAAAGAAGAGACAAGCCAAAAAGATGCAGATTTTATTTGTACAGGGCGATTCTCTTGTTAGGAAACCCAAACAATCTGCAGTAACTTTTTAAGTTTTGTATGGATCTGTATGAAAATTGACATGTATTTATGTTCTATATTGCAAAATAAGATCTGCCTAGAGTGTGTGCTGAAAATAGCCCCCTTCAAGATCAACCACTTTTGTATGAAAGTCTGAAAATTTGCAAAGACACATGCTAATGAAACATCAATAATGACGTAACATTACATCGTATTACATATGTGAGGGCGTTTATTACTTGCAATTTGTTGCTATATACACGTCTTTTCAATGAACCCCACAAGAAGAAATCAGGTGGCATCAAGTCTGATGATCTTGGCAGCCATAGATATTTTGAAATTAATGTCACCGAACTAACTTCCAACCCTGATCATATATAACAGATTGATCAGCCTAATGGACTTTCAAGGCAGCAACTTTTATCAGTTTCACTATGTTGCCATCTAGTGACTGCAAAAGAAATGGGAATGATCAATCTGATATATGTGATCAAGACTTATGGCCAATCTGATGTGTGTGATCAGAGCTTTCAGTTATCCTCATGGTTGCATTAAAAGTGTGACACGTTGCACTGTCTTGTTGAAAGTAACCTTCTCTTAATTCGGCATGCGTTAACTGATTCATAAAGTCATTGAATATGTTCAACTATACCTCCATGGTAACATTTTGATTGAAGAATATGGGTCCGATAATTTGTCTGCAGGATATGGCATACTACACCTCAATTTTCTCTGAATGGAAAGGCTTCGTATGGCTTTCATGGAGATTTTCTATCCATAAACACGCGTTTTGCGAGTTTATGTAATCACTCAGATGAAACAAGGTTTCATCCATAAACCATGTAATGTGCAAAATCCCTGGATGTTCCCCAACTAAAAGTTAGAATTATATTATTGTACACGTTTTCCAATCCATTGGAAACACTTCTTGGTCTATGGACACACGATATGGGTGCATTTTCCTTTCCCCCCCCCCCCCCAACTCTCTGACATGTGGAGTAAGGAATACCAGTTTCTTGCAGAAATCTTGAGGATTTTCTTGGAGATGCCAATAATCGATCCTTCACATCCTGCACTGTATGATCAAACATCCTGTTCAACTGAGTACATGTTTGTGGTACATGCTATCACTCTACACTGAGTCAAATGCCAGTTTCGTCTTGATGTCATAGGTACTGTCCATTTCATTGAGGGCTGTGATCTGCTCACCTGGTGGTTTCATCTTGAGGCCACAGGTACTGTCCACCTCATTGAGGGCTCTGATGTTCCTGCTTTGATAGACAAAGCTTCTTGCATATGGGGAACCATATAAAAATTAAATAGCTCTTGCGAAATGTTTGGGTTCCTAACGAGAGAATCACACTGTATATTAAAAGGCTTACAATATATAGCCTAGATTTTGTCTTAAACAATATAGTTTTTCGAATGGAGTATGGTACATAGCTTACAGTTAGTTTGTATTAAATTTATCTACACTCTTGGTATAACATTGTACATTTAATAAAATAGGCCTATAGTATATATTTTGCACTTACGCGTTTTTCACATATTCGGTTTTTCTGAGATCCTGGTAAAATTCCTATACTTTCCAATAATTTATTTCGGATGTACATTTTTCGTTTATTTTTTACACTTACACAGTCATATTTTAAACCCCCATGAGATACATACAAAATGTCATTTATACATTCTAAATCAATTTTGGCCGAAACTAGATTTGCCATGAAAATGTAAAAAAGATGAAAATACAGCATGTGATTGTGATGTTGATGAGTATGAAGATAGTGATGAGTGGGAACAGTTGGGAGATCGAATTTCATTTGATCACTATAAGAATGTCGCTAAGAGGCTTCTGCCACAAGTTTCTCGCACTGAACTTTGCATCCTGGAATGACTGCCAACAGTGAGTTTAATAGATTGAAGAATTGGAGTGGAACCAAGTGTTATAATACATCGTTATTATGGACTTATACTGATACCATAGTATATACAGTCACTAAGCTTGAGTTGTGAGGGTGCTAGGAACAATAGACAGTGCCGGTACTATTTAGCATTGTCTGTAATGAGGCGATATTAGCAATCCTAGTGGTTAGCAGCTATCTATGGATGCATATTTAATACATATTGAGCTTCGTGACTATACACTAGACTGTGCTGTTACTATACTGCATTCCATAATGTTTGACAAGTAAAGTAAACATTGACAGCAGGAAGGGAGAAAGATAATTGCTACTCTACCAATGGCAGAGGTTACATTTAAGATTTATCTTGAATTTGGGGAGAGATAGAACACTTCATGCCACCCAACTTGAAGAGGGATGTGACCTCTGCCATTGGTTGAGTAGCAATTATCTTTCTCCCTTCCTCTGCTGCCAATGTTTACTTTGCTTGTCAGACATTATGGAACACATTGTAGATATAATAACTCAAATTTTTTGGATAGGCTAAGCCTCAAAAGCCTCTTAAGAGCTTCGCCACTGAAGAAGCACGAAAGATTCAGTGACAAGAATGCCAGGTTTTGTGACAGCCCTGAAGCTAGTGAAAGATAGGCTGAGTTCATTGGCACTGTTAGAGGGTTGGTGAGGAAATAGCTATCTCTTGCACACAATTGCATTATGGCCACTACAATCTATACAAAACTAGAAAGGTATTGACAGTTCACTCTTGTACACGCGGGAAGGGAGCGACGTGAAGTTGTGTGGTAGTGCAGTGTGGCTCTTTGTGCCGCCTGTCTGCCATGTCGGAACTAAGCAGCTGAGACAAAGACATTGTGTAAGTGAAACACATAATACTAAAAATCGCGTTACAAATGAATGGGTTATTTATGAAAGGGCCTAAGTCTTGAATACTAAATTGTTAGGTATTTAAGAAAAACTGCTTACAAGCCGAAATTTTGATATTAAGGCTGAAATAAAAATTGTATCACAAATTCTACTAAGCATTTGAGTGTGAAACTTAGCCCTCTTCATATCTAAATCGATGTATCTACACCCAAAGAGCAGTTATTACATTACAAACTCATTTTCACAAAATTAGCGACTTAGGCCCTTTCATAAATAACCCATTCAAATACACTCACAACTAAATTAAATTTAAAATTAAACTCAAACTAATTCTGCCTTCATCAACAACAAAATATCTACGAAAACAGTAGCCACGACAGAACACCAATACTTGCTGTAACGCACTAACAAAGATTCAACATTTCCGAACAAAGCAACTGGCTACCACATGCTCGCTGTGAAACAGTCGGCAACGTCGGCCTGTTGTCATGGTCTGTGATTGGCTAGTTTGAGCAGTTACCATGGTGACGCTTTGAAACTGGTGAACTGTCAATACCTTTCTAGTTTTGTATAGACTGTAGGACTTGCTGTACTGTATATGGTCACTAATGCTGGAGGAGTTTTGTTACTTGTATTCTTCATTCTTTCTATACATATTGAACTTGTGAAAGAATAATCGGTGTCAGAGTCAGAAGTTTGTGTGCAACTCTGGAGCCCTGTTTTTCAGCCATCCCTTTATTGCTTAATTTCATGATTATTTTATTATATTTTTTGTTCTTATTTTTTTTTGTTTATTATATTTTTTTTTTTTTGCAGAAGTTTGGATGGAATATGTCAAATTTGAACAAAAGAAAGGTGATGCACAGAAAGTAACTGACATATACATGCGAGCAGTGAAAAATTTGGATCCTGAATTCACCGACACTTTCATAAGTGAATTTAGCTTGGTGAAGACTGGCATGACAATGCTACAAGAGCAGCCATAAATGATCTGCGAGATAACCAAGTTTTCTCTTCGAGAATCTATAATAAAACATATTTTCTTAGATGGTATGTACAAGATTATTATAAAGTAACTATATCATAAAGTAACTAACATAGCTGAAATTAATGTAGCTGCCAAACAAACTAAACAATCAGGACGAACTAAGCGGCTATTTAGAATGTGCTAAGAATGGGATTTAGTCTGTGCACGTGGATTGTTATTGTCTATATTTGACCACCATTGAGAGTAAAATGGGTCTCATCTGCCCACAGTATTCGACATAACCATTTCTGTTTAATTTGTGTATGAGCTAATACACGTAATGAGAAGTTGCATCTATTTCCATAATCAGCTTTCTTCAATCCAAACATTATTTGCATTTTATAAAGATACATTTTCAGAAGTTTGCGTAAAATTTTCCAAAGAGTGCTGCATGGCATTTACAAGTGTTACACACTAGCACTGCTGACTAATAATGGGTTTTCTCTAGTTAGGTTTTGGCTTTCATGAAAACCTTCTACAATCTGAATATTATTAATTCTTGGTCTTACCAATTTCAATTCATCATGTTCCTTCAGACTTCTTAATTAACGCACAATAAGGAAAAAGGTACAAGGATGATGTCTCAGATGCTTTTTGTACGAAATCACCTTAATCTGGCTGTGAAGTTTCTACCTCATTCATAACAATATTGCATCAACCCAATTCTTGTTTAAGATTTGAAAGCATTTTCTCAAACTTGGGGAATGTGTGTAATAAACAAGCCAAATGGAATTATGTTTATTTTTCAAAGTTCAATTGTTGCATCTTAGGATTTGTTTTGGCATGGAATAACTAAATCCTCTTTTTCACATATACATAGCCGCTTGGTTTATCTTGATTGCTCAATTTGTTTAGAAATTGAGGCATTCCCTGAAATAAATTTCCAGCATATATTGAATCCTCAATCAGGATGTCTACTGGTAACAAAAGCAATGAAAGTAACCAATTTAAGCAATTGGTAACGAAAATAACGAATTTTAAGACTCAAATGATTGTGGGTAATAAAATTACGCATATTGTTCTGTTCCACTTATTTAATCTTGGCTAAGGTGGGAGCTGAAACAGCTGTAGTTGCAACAACTATTATTGGAAGAAAAAGCTGAAGAGTTAAGTCCATTGAACTAAAGATGAGAGAACTCAAGAAAGAAGCGTGGATGTGGTAATTAAAAAAGTAACCAATATTTCTTTCACATTTTCGATAGACACCTGTTAATAATACATCTCCCTCCAGACAAAATATTATTTCCCTTCAACAAACACAGGTACTCTCCAGAAACATTTGAAGTCAGTCTGCACTTCGTTGTTATACCAGATCTAAAATGTTTGATGCTTTGTATCTTCAATTAAAGTTTTCGTAGTTAAGTTCTTGTTCCAGAGAACGCCTCAATTATATTCATTTTGACTGTTAATTATAATAATCTATATTATTTTTATGTCGTATTTGTAAGGGTATTTTCTTCTGTTTTCGTAAACTAAGCAGAAAATGCACTGATATTTGCTTTTAATGTGCACATATGACTTCATTGATAATTGTCTATTATGAATAAAATTCCAAAGTGAATACTCATCTCTATATACAGTATTTAAAATGTATTTGAACATTTGTGTAATAAAGTATAATGATATGTTGATTGTATAATATTTAATTCCTCTTCTTTTGAATAACCTACTGACAAATGGCTTTTAGAGAACAAGGATGTTCATTACCATTGTCACATAAACCCGTCATCGGTCCCTATCCTGAGCAAGATTAATCCAGTCTCTACCGTCATATCCCAACTCCCTGAAATTCATTGTAACATTATCCTCCCATCAATGTCTCAGTCTTCCCGAAGGTCTTTTTCCCTCATGTATCCCAGCTGACACTCAGTACACATTTTTGGATTCACCCATATGTGCTACATGTCCTGCCAATCTCAAATGTCTGGATATAATGTCCCTAATTTTGTCGGGTGAAGAAGACATGTGCAGTTCTGTGTTGTGTAACTTTCTCCATTCTCCTGTAACTTCATCCCTCTTAGCCCCAAATATTTTTCTAAGCACTTTATTCTCAAACACCCGTAACCTTTGTTCCTCTCTCAAAGTGAGATTCAAAACAACCATACAGAACAACTGGTAATATAACTCTTTTATAAATTCTAATTTTCAGTTTTCTTGAATAAATTTCCAACCCTAAATAATCTCGAACAACTAATGCAAAATATTCCTATCTTTCCAGTTGCCTAATTTTTATTTGTGTGCGGGATGAAATGTGTATATTACAATGTATACTTTTCTATAATTGAACATGTATGCATGTGACGTAAGTAAACCTTTTTATTAATTAAACTTATTTATTTGAAATTTTAGATCTGTCCAGTTGTAGGTGATGGAACAGGCAATTTGCCTATACCATGAAGTGTAGACAGAAGAAAAAGATTTGAAATTTTATCGTGTGCATTTCTTGTAAGCCATGATGAATTTTTTCTTCTTGGACCATATCTAATTCCTTTCCCTCCCTCTTCCCTGTCCTCTCTGTTTATCAGATTGGTTGGCCCTGGGATCGCTCAGTCCTGTGTTTTACTACTGAGCCACCTTGCTTGATTGGTAGCAATTACAAAGAGATATTACAAATTCTTACTGTATTCTCATACAGAGTTTGAACGACAGGGAAGTAGTAGGAAGCAAACAACATTAGGAGTGCACAGAAAACTATTAAGTATTATGTCTTTTGAATATATAAACATTCTGATTATATTCGATATAGGGTGATTTTACAAGTCACAAGTTTGGACATGAAGCCTTCTGGATCCTGTCTGTGACGTGTTGGAACAAGTCTCATTGTCAGTCACGAGTTTGGACATGAAGTTTGTCATTCATAGAATCTTGCAAATAAAATCAGTGATCTGCAAAGAAAGCACTTGCTTTGGCCCTCAGTTTGAATAGTCGAACTGATCCTTGCCATGGAACAACCATCTGACTTCTGTGTGGGAGAGCAAAATACAGTGGATGCTTCCTGTGTCATCACAGAGAATCTTAGAGAGTCGAAAGTTCAGTGCTCTTCATTTTATGTATGTATGTATCAGGGGTATAACATCCATGAATGTGGTGAAAGCATTGCTTCTCCTTTTATTTTTGAAAGAAAGTTTTTTATTTGTACAGAGATAAGGTAATAATTATTCATTTGTTATATTTTGTTATTTCGTGTTTATACAATGTTTTGACTCGGGATTAATTTGAACATGTGGGCGATGTGGAGATTAGCTTCCAAATATACCTGCTTGTCTACTTCAACACTTTAACTTGATATTTTTAATCTGGAGATGTGGCAAAGTACGAGAATTGATCCCAATTCTGTAGCCCTGATCTATTTCTAGTTGAAATAAAATTTCTATTTTGTGGCACACAAATGATTGAAATGTGTTATGGCTGCATGCCAAGTTGCAAGCTTGTATATGTCGATGTTGGCTCATAGCAGGCGTTCGATTGGCCGAAAGTGCTGTGTCATTAGAGAAATTAGACTGTCGAGCAAAGAGCTGTGATTAAATACCTGCAAAAGAAAGGAATGTCTCCATCTCAAATTCACCAAGATATAACGGTACATGGGAGAATCTAATGTATCTTACGATATAGTGAAAAGGTGGTATCAAATGTTTAAGTGTGGAAGAACATCATTTAAAGATGAACATGATGGCGGCCCTGCGGAAACTGTCAGAACACCAGAAAACATAAATAAAGTGCATGATTTAATGCTGCAAGATCGACCGTCAGAGATATAGTAGAGGAAACAGACTTCTCATATTATCAAAGTGTACACAATATTTTGGTAAACGAATTGGGCATGAAAATAATAACTGCAAGGTGGGTGCCTCGAATGTTAATGCCATTGCAAAAATGACTGAACATTGCTCTGCAAGCAGCATTTAACTAATTTTAGAGCAAAAAAAAAAAAAAAAAACTTTTTAAATCATATGTGACTATGAATGAGACATGGTTCACCAATGACTCTGAAACCAAAATTCAAAGTATGGAGTGGAAACATAAGGATTCACCAATCCTTAAAAATTCAAGGTGCAGCCATCAGCAGGCAAGGTTTTGCTGTCTGTTTTTTTGGGATACCCAGGTGTTATTTTGACAGACTATTTGCAGAAAGGAACTACAATAACAGGCCATTATTATGAAAATTAAAATGAAAAATTGCAGAATGCTATCAAGGAGAATATTGTGGCAAGTTGAGGCAAAAGGTTCTTTCTATCAAGATTGCTCTAAGTCAAGTTCTTAGTTGCAATGGCTGCAATTTCAACAGCAGAATTTGAATTGCTGGACCATCCACCCTATTCACAAGATCTGGCACCTAGCGACTTCTGGCTATTTCCAAAACTCAAAGAACATCTGCAATGGGAAGAAATTTTCATCCAATAATGAAGTGTTGCAGTCTGTAAACCAGTGGTTTGCAGAGGTTGGACAGCCCTTCTTCCAGGAAGCTGTGGAAATGTTAGCGCGTCACTGGGAGAAGTGCATCAATCTGCTAGAGGACTGTGTGGAAAAATGAGGTAAGATTAATTTTTTTTTCAACTACAGTGAGGTTAGTTGGGGATGCTTGGGTTTTGCAGGAGCCATTCTCTGCCAAGAGTTGGCATCATCACTGGGAATAGTGTGTCCACATTCTCGTTGAGCACAAGCAATGAGTGCTCCATGTAGACTACTGTTGTAATGACTTATTCATTACGTGAACATATTTATCTATACAATACATACAGAAACGAAAATCTTGTGTGGTGATAAGATGCAAATTTCGGGAAAAGTTTTCAGAGAGATCTGTTCGAGCTGCCAATACAATAAGAAGACTTTATAAAAAGTTCTTGCAGACAGGTTTAGTAAATGAAAAAGAAAAGAGAATGCTGTGTTCTGTCTGAAGAGAAATTAGACGAGATTGGTGAAAGATTGGAACATGCCCCTCAAAAATCCCTCAGATGTTTAGCACAGGAGACTGGAATAAGATTCCATTCATGTAGCGACAAAATTACTTAAATAAGGCCCACAGAGTGACTGCTAATTTCATAAAAAGATGGCAAATGTGTGTTGCAATAAATGGAGGACATTTTGAGCAACGAATGTGAGCTTGGTAAGTACTGTAAGTTTTAAGCATTGGAACAGTAGGATTATAGGCCTAAAAGTGCTGGAGATGTGCGTGTGTTCCTCATGGTAACCAACACATTGATAGTCGGCTCTGGAAGAAAACCCGAGCGTCCCCAACTAACCTCACTGTATAAGTGGGTCAGGACTACAGCATAGGGATCAACCTTCGTAATTCTGTGCACTAGTTTAGAGCAGATAATGTATCATATTTTTTCGAATTATTAAACTGGGTTTCTTACTTTCTTTCTCCATTATTCCCTGGAGTAACTTGCGGGGCCCTTGATCATGTCTCGTGGAGCAATACAGCAATGAACCAATTTATTACTGATATAAAAATTAATAAAAGTAGTAACATTGCTATTTTTTCTAATAGCAGATAAGAAATTAATTTGTTATTATATTTTGAGTCATTTTTTAAATTCTTAGTTAAATATGTTTTCCTAAAATGAAGAGGGAAGAGAGTATTTGAGAATGATTTTCCATGTTGAATAATTATGTCCAGTATCTAGGTACTTTAATTTCCACAGTGTATATAAAACCAACATAGGTAGCGAGATCCGGTTACGAAAGCCAGCCATAACAGCTGTGGGAATCATTGTGCTAACCACACCATACCTCCATTTTGATTGGATGATCGTCCACTTCTCCTTCAGCATGTGAACGTGAGGCCAGCAGCCGGCTGGTTGGTCATGGTCCTTCATGGGCTGTCGTGCCTCGGATTATTATATAAAACTGTCAGAATACTGAACTGTTGTAATATTAGAACTATGAATAGCTCATTTTTATGTATGATTTGGTATCAACTGTACTATCGTAATATTAGAACTATCAATAACTCATCTTTTATATGTGATTCATTATCAAGTGGGATGTATATATGAATTACATGAATATACAACACATTTATTTATAAGGAAGTTGTTTTTTCTTTTTTTTTACATATATTAGAGATCATTTTACAAAATACATATAATTAAGTTATCTATACAACAACAAATATTGACATATATCTTAAAAAAAATAGGAAGAAAACTAATACATACAAATGTTTCATGGATATTGAAACTTGAATGTTTTAAAGGGTGAAGATTACAATCATTTAGTAATGGTATGGAGCTTGGTGTTCATATGGAGAAGTAATAGCACTTCTGCAACCACAATATACATTCATTAGTAGAAACATATCATTTGTATTTCATGTAACATTTAAGTTGGATGTTTTTTTACAGCTTAATATTTGGAATGTATCCAATTCTACTCTTGGTCTTGGTTAGATTCTCTAAAAAAATTGATTTCATATGGGACATAATATTAACGGATCCATTGTTTTTATTTCAGTTTTTAACATATGCATCTTTCCTCTCTAGTTCCAAATGGTTCTGAGATCCACATCATTTCATTACGAACATGTGTACATACGCTTTTATTGTGCTTACTAACTGAAGTATAAAGTATATGCATTAAAGTTACATAGGATTCAATTATTTGGTAAGTACTGAACATTTATATGACTAAATGGTACGTCAGGTGAGGGGTCATTCAATTACACATACTGTAGTCGTATAATCTCTGTGTGCGTTTATATTTTAACATTTACCGAGATATGCAGAAACATCATGGAGGACTTTGAAGGGCCAGCAGTGTAGAATTTGAGTCTTCTTAAATACTAAACCAGCAACTTCTGTATGTTTAGCTGATTTGACTGCTCACAAGAACCTGAATAGTATGGATGTTGAATTTTATACAAGGCTTTCACCGGTTTTTACAATAAATCATACATTTTCTCACATATGAGATACCTGAATTTAGAAACAGCTTTACTGGTATCAAAGAATTTATGCAATCTTTGTGGACCATGATTAGTTGCCAAACTTAAAGTTATACTGATTTGAAAAGAGAAGGAATTAATTGTAGCTTATAGGCGCACTGTTAGCATAGCAGCTAAGAGAGTTACCATGCTGGTAACCTGGGTTTGAATCCCCATGGGTTTATGTGGAATTCGTGGTGGACAAAAACAGTGTTAGGTGTTAGATTTTCACGGGGTACACCCATTTCACCTATCAACATTCCACCATTGCTCCATTAATCATCACAGTCATCACACTGGTGTTCAGGAGACTATCTCCCCTGGTGTACCAACAGCAACGCTTTGCAGCAAAGAGTCTTGCAAATATGATGTGTTCGTGGGAACTGGGGTGAATGACACAAAAAGTCAAGTACTCATCATTGAAAAAAAAAAAAATGTAGCTTATTGAGGAGAAGAGGTTTAAATTAGATGTTTTTAATTATATGGTTTATGAAGAAAATATGTCAAAGGTTAGATTTGATAGTCATAAAATGAAAAAGGGAGGTTGGTAGGGGGAATTTATTAGGATAACTACAAATGTTGTTATTAACTAATGCTGAGTTTTTGGTAATAAAGCCATTAACTCTCTTGCTCTCCAATATTTCTCACACACAGTGGGCGTACAAGCAAACTTTCTGATGGGAGCAGATAAAAAAGTTAAATTTTTTTCTTTCACCATGGTAATAATAATGTCAAAAGTAGTGCTTATACAAATTTTGGCCATTCAACCGCAATTATGAGGGTCATAAAAAATAAGTTCACCAGGGACTGTTAACAGAAAGAAAACACAATTTCATTTGAAACATTTATTGGAACAGACACAGCAATTGTTGAACTATTTTTAAATGTATTCCCCACCGGCATTGAGACATTTGTTATATCATGGGATCACCAGAGAGGTGCAGATGGCTGTCAAATGCTGGTTCCGATACCAGGTGGCTGACTTCTATGGCACAAGGTTACAAAAATTGATCCAACGATATGACAAATGTCTCAATTCCAGTGGGGGGTGGGATATGTTGACAATTTCTGTATCTTTCCATGCAATCGTGCTTTTATTTCTGTAAATGGCCCTAGAGAAAATCACTTTCTGGACAGCCTCATAATTGTGGTCGAGTGGCCAAAATTTGTATAAGTACTTATTTTGACATTATTAACATGGTGGAAGAAAAAAAATAGCTTTTTTATCTGCTCCTATCAGAATGTTTGGTTGTTAGAAGAAAGAGCTGGATATTGCTAAAAATATTTCTTCCTGAAGACTGCACAATGGACAAAGCAGTGAAGAAATAATTTCAGTTTTGTTCATGTGTTTTAACAGTCATGCCGTGTGAGTAATCAAAAGGCTACAACTGAACTTTTTCTTGATATTCAGGAATTATATTTTGTTGCACCTTGAGACACTCCCATCTTTTATTATTTGAAATTTCGTGGACATGGTATGATATTGTATTTTGATATTTTGAATTGATTAATTTATTAATTATCTGTTGAAAATGATAAAGTTGACATGAGGTTTATAACATCTTACTTTCTTTCTTGGCAAGATGGTCAGCAGCTTCATTACCAGATAATCCACAGTGTGTTGATATCCATTGCAAAACCAACCTTTTGTTAAGCTTCCTCAGATGGTGTATAATTTTCCAACAATCTGTTATTTTTTTATTTTTACTTGACAGAATGGTTGTTAGAGCAGTAGAAACACTGAATATAACAGTTTGTTGAAAATAAGAGATCTGGTACAGCAGATTTTGAAGTGTTGAATAGATGACTTCAACTTCTCTATCAAAATTTGTAGCTGCATAAGCTAAGGATTTATAAAACTAGAAAAGTGGACATGTAGCACCAGCACTTGCTCCATTTTGGTTGGGCAGTGGGATCCATCAATGAGCCATTCTTTCTTAGGAAATCTACTATGAATAGTTTTCAATTTTAGCACATCTTTTGAAGTATAACTCTTTTTAGTATCTTCAACCAGGTCCAGATAATATTCTATTAATATTGCTTGTGTAGTGTTAGTTTTATGAATTAGATTTTCTTTACTTGTTGCAAGATTTATCTTTTTCTAAATTTCATGTACTTTAGAGAGGAAGCTTTCCTGAGATTTAAATTGAAGTACGAAGTTTCATAGCTGCCAATTGCTAAATGGAAGTTGGATCAATTTTTCGTACTGAATAATAGTATCCTTTTCTAATTCATATTCAATACGACTGATGAACTGTTAGTTCCATTGTACATATTGGAGTGGATTTGACAACTACTTACTTACTGACTTTTTATGGAGCCCGGAGGTTCATTGCCGCCCTCACATAAGCCCGCCATTGGTCCCTATCCTGAGCAAGATTAATCCAGTCTCTACCATCATATCCCACCTCCCTCAAATCCATTTTAATATTATCTTCCCACCTACGTCTCGGCCTCCCCAAAGGTCTTTTTCCCTCTGGCCTCCCAACTAACACTCTATATGAATTTCTGGATTTGCCCATACGTGCAACATGCCCTGCCCATCTCAAGCGTCTGGATTTAATGTTCCTAATTATGTCAGGTGAAAAATACAGGAATTTTACTTGAAGCAAGTAAAGAGATAGGTTTGAAAGTAAATCATGAAAAGACAAAGTGTATAATTATGTCTCGTGACCAGAATATTGCATGAAATGGAAATATAAAAATTGGAGATTTATCCTTTGAAGAGGTGGAAAAATTCAAATATCTTGGAGCAACAGTAACAAATATAAATGATACTCGGGAGGAAATTAAACACAGAATAAATATGGGAAATGCGTGTTATTATTTGGATCTTTGAAACAAGCTGTAGAAATAATTTCATAAAGGTTATAGTGTTATGACTGTAACAGAGTGGTACAATATTAAATGTTCCATTTCAAAGCAAAAAGTAAAAGTCTAATCTTAAAATTCGGATGTTGGCGCTATAATTATGTGGTTATTAGGTAATAGTTTTACTGTTTTTTGTGATGTTTTATTACGATAATGGCCCGACTCTGAAATATAAGAATAAAGTAAAATGATGCTTAGAAAGAAAACAGGGAATTGATAAAATAGCAGGCCAAAGAATACAACTTATGGAGGACGTGAGAATGGAGCTGACATTTATTTTTAGAAACCACTCCCTAGAGAAAGGAAGGAAGTTTTCAAAATCAAGACATTGTATGCTTTCTTCAAGGAGTAAGAATTGTCACTCTAGGTAAGTGTTACTTACTGTTTTAGACCTATAATATTACATTTATTATTTATTCAACATTTGAAATGCTTACTAATTTCAGAGAATGTGACACTTCAAAGAGTGTGAATTTTTTTATACTAATGAAGGGTACTTGACTGTCATTCAGTCATATGAAGCCAATTGTATGGATCAATTTACTGAGAGGAGTCATCGTCCAGGATGTGCCATAGAAGGCTGATCTTTGCCACACCTGCGATATGAGATGATAGAAATTTGTTGGGATGCCACAGGACCCTGTCCTTGTTTAATACTCGTACAAGTCATAAATCAGGTGTATGCCGGGGATCGAACCTGGATCCACAGGATTATGAGTCCAGCACTCTGGCCATTGAACTGCCATGGTGGCATGAAAATACATATTCATTAGTAGTGTTTTTTGTAACACAGTTTTACTCCTGGTTGAGTGTTAAAGAAGGCCATATGGCCTTAACTCTGCCAGGTTAAATAAATCATCATTATTATTATTATAATTATATTATAAATATTCGAGTATGTTCTAGATTGCTCTATAAATATCTTAAAACTTTTTGGGTGCCATTCATAGACATTTCGCTAGCCCGCCCTATGAGCGCGCTAAACTAGCCCCGCCTATTGACAGGTTACTTCTACAGGATTCATATCATATCATATCGCTAACACTGGTTTATGAATACAAAAAACGTTCGTTCGCTGATCATCCACTGGAAGCCCGTGCTAAGAATGTCTATGAATACGGCCCTTAGTCTTTAATAATTCTAAAATGGCGTTTGTTTAATTGCTTCCATGACAAGGACTTATTAGGAAGAAATACTAAAAAATTATTTCTTAAACTACAATGTTATGGTTATTTTGTGTCAAAAGGATAGTGAACAGGCTGCATTTTCTAATTTTATAACTGACTTATTGTTAGACTATATATGATTATAACATGAAACTTCGAATTGACATTTAACACCATCCACTGTATCACGTTCTGTAGATATACGGAATATCAGAACCATTATTCTCTGTTTTTTCATACAGAGAGAAACTTTCTGCTGCTGAAATTTTAAATGGTCTGACTACCTCCACTTCGAGGTAGTGCTACTATATTAGGACGTTTCAGAATTAAGTTAACAAAAACAAATTCAACTAAAGGAATATATGAACGTAAAATACAGAACTACACTAAAAATAATTACATGTAAAAAATATTATAGGTCTGCCTAATTCCCTCATTTTTCTCATTGTTCTTAAAAATTTGTGTCCTTGTTCCTGCTGTACTGGAATCCAATAGCTTTGAGTACCTTCCGCAATGAGGAACGTGAAATTTCGATTTGTAGTCTTCAGTATTTCGTGAGCTTCTGCCAAAATGTTATCTAAATTGTGTATAAAGCTTTCTTTATAGAAAGCAAGTATTGGCCGTCTTAAAGCTTCCTGATTAAAATGTGTCCAATGTTGTAATAGGAGAGTCGTGATTACGTTTTTTTATGCAACTATATACTGCAATTTTAAGTGTTCTCTCCAATGACTAACGAAAATTGTCTTCCTTTTCAAGCATTGTCATATTTGTTCTGGAAATATATAGTCCACGCCTGTGGAGTAATGGTTACCGTGTCTGGCCGCGAAACCAAGTGGCCCGGGTTCGATTCCCGGTCAGGGCAAGTTACCTGGTTGAGGTTTATTTCCGGGGTTTTCCCTCAACCCAATATGAGCAAATGCTGGGTAACTTTTGGTGCTGGACCCCAGACTCATTTCACCGGCATTATCACCTTCATCTTATTCACATGCTAAATAACCTAAGATGTTGATAAAGCATTGTAAAATAACCTACTTAAAAAACATATAAATCATCATACACGACTGCCAATAGTAAATATCACAAATAAAAAGTAATTACCACGTATACCAACCACAATATTGTCACAATATTCATTATCCCAAATGAAAAATAATATTGTAAATGATGTATGTAAAAACTGAACTTAACTAGGTTACAAGCAGACCTAGACTGATGGAGGGTAACAAAGAACATTAACGTGTTGTAGGAACATTCTGTCAAACAGGTAGGCAGTAGTAAGTAGCAAACCCCTTACATCTCTTGTTACTGATTGGCAAGGTTTGTCCTAATGTTTAAACTTAACAGCATGAAGTCTTCCTCTGTATGAAAGAACTGTCAGCAGTGTTTCTCAACCAGTGGTATGCATATCATTTGGGGTACTTGGAGGGGACTGAAAGAGTACATTAATTTATTTATTTTCCACATGATATTGGTAATATACACCTCATTAAGGAATAAGACTTTGTGTTGCCAGTGCATTCATTGCTTTGATTGAGCTTCTTCACTTTGCTTTTATATATCGGTATCCGAGTCCAGTTTTTCACATGGAACTGAAATTAAAAGTAAGGTACGAAACTGTTTAAACCCAGAAAATGATTTAACTGTAGCTATAAGCACAGCTAAGCCAACACGAAGGAAGTCACATTATTTCACGAAAACAGGTTCAAATTTTCCATTAAGTAACTTTTTTAATACAGTAACCACTCTTACATTCTTCCAATACCTGAATTTGTAGCAATGTGCAATGTTTTAGCAAGGCTCTAAACTTAATTTTGTGTAGTAATAATTATTACTTAAGTGCTTTTTCTGTACTTTTAAGAAATAAAATAACTTGGTTTCACATTTCATATTGGTATTCATTGCATTGATTCCTTCATGACTACAAAAATAATGTTAAGTACTGGTAGCCCTACGTTAATGATTTTATAATATTAACTCTCATAATGGTTGTTACACATTACAATGATTGGCTTATTATTTACTATGGGTGTATGTTTACAGAAAAGGTTGAGAAATATTGCATTACTCAGAATATTTTGTAATTAATAACACTGTCCAATGAAGTCAATTAATTGCATATGTGGTCCAAATGTTACATAATATAAAAGGTCGTAATTTCCATATGTATGCAAGATTTCGTAGTGTATATGAATAATAAAGCTAAGAGATTTTAATTTTTGAATGCATTTTGATTAAATTATGTGAAAGAATGGAGTTTAAAAATATGAATTTTAGACTAGAAAATTGTATGCATGAACGTATTTTGTGGTTATATTATAAGTGGATCTTTCTTTTTTATAGTAGAAAGCTCACTATATTTCAAAGGGTAAAGAAAGTGAATATCTAGAACGTTGATATAAAACATTTTCACATTTTCAAACTATGCCAACACTAGGAGAATAACAATATATAAGATAACTTCAACCCATTGTTGAATCTCCATAAATATTGAGAGCATGCAGTAACGTGAATTGAATTACATTTAGAGAAGTTTTTCTTTTTTCTTTTAAAGTTTCAGAGTTATGAAGAGGATGAACTGCTATAATAATATTTGGAACACACATTACTCCAGTCAGCCTTCATGGTAGACAATATGATGTATACAGTTAAACAGAAGTGGGCAGAGACAGAAAACTATAGTTATGTATACATGAACATGTTATATTAATTTTTATCAGCGTATAAATGCACTGACATATTTTTGTCATAGTTAAATGATAAGGTTTGGAAAGTTTTCAATCTGAGAATAATGTTTTAATTCAATGACTCATCACAGTAAGTAAAATATTACTTTCTTACATTTAGATGAGTCACAAATGACAAACTCTTGTAAGAAAAATACCCATTCATGTTTTTTTTAGCATCAGGTTAGAAAAGTCAAAATATGGCTTTAGGTAAAGCCTTCATAGATACATACTGGTAGGAGGGATGTCCAATCATTCTTGTTCTTAAAGTTATTTAACAGCATGATGAAATGCTCTTACAAAATAGATACCGGTAGTTTTTTGTTACTTCATGATTGTTATACAAAGATAATGAGTTCATTTTATAATTATTACTTTTTTTTTATTGTTATTGGCATGTAATATCTGTTTCCTAAGAAATTATTCTTTTGTCATGTAAATTGAATTGTTCTTATAATGCATTTATTTTATTTTTCCCTTTGTTAGAACTGTGTCTTCAAATAATAATTAGCCTAATTATTTTGCTTGTGTTTACTATATAAATATGACTAGTATGTGCTTTTGGATGATTTGTTTACATTTCGTGGACTTTTTATTTGATACATAAAAATAATTGTGGAATCCAAATCAAGCAGGAAATATTGCCCGTGTTCTTAACTTATGAAAGGAAGCAGTAGTATAATAGGCCTATGTTAAAAATAGCTAGGTCTATTACAAATAATTATAAAGCCTGATATTTAAGACCAAGATAATATTCTTGTTCCTTGAACTATTAGGACGATAACAGTCCTGTATCTCAATTAGAAACTAAGATCTTTTGTTTGGCAACTTTATGAAATACAGTATTCTCAAACGTTTACATTGTTACATTTATACTCATAATATTATTATGGATGTGTGGTTAAGCATTTGATGATATACTGCATTGGAATGAACAGCTTACATATTGTCTTAAAATGTGAATAGCAAAAAAATTGTAATACCTTTCCCTTCATACTTATTAATTTTGAACCTTCCACTTAAAGAATACCAAACTATTGAGCTACTTAACAAATTTTGAATTTAGGAATTTTTCTTGAAGTTAAAAAGACGTGACATGATATCAAATTACAATAGCAAAATTAAGAATCCATCTTCTTTTATGAGAAATTTTTAAGGGATTTGATGTAAAGGAAATAAGAATGTTATACATTTTGAACATTTACAGACAATTTTTTAGAAACTTTTCTTTCCAGATGGGTCTTTATTTACACAGTGAGCTTACTTAAAAGTGCTGTCAGTGAAGGTTTGGTATTTGATCTTGAGTCAACCCACTTTTGCCTGCTAACACATGCTGCAGTAAATAATCCTAATGTTGAAATCAATTAGCACTAATAAAAGGCATGGAACTTAAATTATTTTAATATAGGGACTAATCTTTATTACATTCACACTTAGACATTCTTGGCATCATGTTAAGAAATTATTCACCCTCTGAAGCTTCTGTATAAAAATCTTTACAATTTATGCCCTTATATTGCGTCTAATTCATCTGTTATGCTCTTTAGTCGAATTTTCTAGTCTAGCATCAATCTTACGGTAGCAATTTCTTTTCACTGAGAACATGTCTTTCTCTACTGGGTTTGCATATTTTATTATCAGCTTTCATAGCATATCTGCGTGGAACTCGAACACTGGCACTAAGTGGAAAACAAACTTGTGACCTGTCATACCGATTCTGTTTTAATATACAAATAGTATTTGTTCAGTACCGTATTTTTGATTTGCCACCAGTCACAGATAAATGAGTGAGACAGTAAATCTGAATGCAAACAGCAACTCTACACAGTACAACTTCTGAAAGTAAACTGCAGTGTTGTTTTTAATCTGTTAGGTGGGACTTAAACCAGATAGAGTGGATGAAGGCTGCTGTTAGAATAAATGCCGAATACTCGGTAACACTTTAAACAACCTAACTGTATTTGTCTCCAATGAAGAGTATTTGAACATTATATTTTTACTTTCACTTCATACTGGATGAGCAAATTCTGTGAAATGTGAGCACGGCAGAACTCCAGCAGAAGGTTAGTATGACCTTGGCCGACATTTTGGGTGGAGAAGAGCCCTGCCTAACAGGATATATAGAGCGGTGATGTACTGTAGCAGTTTCTTAAGAGACTAAATACGAAATGTACCTGTTTGTTGGTGATTGTATACAGTTATCTAGGAAAAGAAAGACGAAATGGAAAATAATAGGCCTAAGTTTATTGGTCTATTCCTCGAGTGTTCATTTGTGATTAATTTGTTCGTACTAAATCTGCCCGTGCTATCAGGAGATTATATCAAGAGAAATTCCCAAGTGTTGAATATAAGAAACGAAAAAGACTACGGTATGTACAGTGCTCACAGAAGAAACTCATGATGGCATTGGATATTGCAAAATTCGCATAAAAACATCTCTTTGGCATCTTTCTCAGCAAATGATAATTTCCTACACTTCTGTACTATATAAATTACTGTCATGCATGAACTTAAACTGAGTGATCTAGTATTTTGAGTAGATTTTGTGAATGTATTTTGAGTAAAGTGCATGATGGGAAATTGATCCTAATCTCATTTTGTTTTTGGACTAATCTTGTTGCCATTTGTCTATGTTACTATGCAAGAAATGTGTGGAAAATGAAAATGAAGGTAGACAGTTCCAGCATCTCCTTGGATGACATGGGTGAGTACATAAATTTCTAAAAATAAAAATAAGTATCGGTAGTACAGTAGAATTCATCATATCCGGCAACTGGGACAAAGCCAGTGCCAGATAACTGATTTTGCCGGATAATTGGAAAATACATTTATAGGTTATGTAAAGACATACTGTACTGCACAAACATTTTTTTCCATGTTGGAATTTAGTAATTTTCACATAGATATTTAAAAATAAAGTTTTGAAATATGTACAATGTTTATTTTTAGTATTGAATACGGTAATGTACATTTATCAGTTCATCATTATTGTAATAGATAATAGCATAAAAAATACTAAACGTTTTCGTAGCCTTATGACAATTTTAAATAGCGACCATATGATGTGAAGAGCAGTATAGCCAACATTGCAACTATGAAGACGAAGTACCGCTCAATGATTTGAACTTCTTTAACATACCTTTAATGTCTGCTTGTTTATATATACAATCTATCACTCGAATGAAAATTTTACGCGCTGTAAGAGCAGAGAATTTCACACTTTCCTATTTAGACTCGTTCAACACCCCTTTGAAACAGGCGAGTTCAAGTGGTAAATTTAAAGATTTTGTCCTGCACATTGTTTGAGAGGCCCGATCCTACCCACTCTACTCCAAGGACATAACGGAGTTTTCTCTCTATGTTTTCACATGTGAACAATGTAAAGAGTATGTGTGATCCACGAAAACCACTTACATCTTTCTCCGACTTCCCTTTCGCATGAATGACTCTTTTTTTGGCCTACCAAAAATTGCCATTGTTTTGGTATTGCCGGTTATTTGAGTTCCGGATACGAGGGAGTTTACTGTATTTTGTTAGCTAGTCAATCTAGTGCCATGAGTTTAACCATGAAATCTTGTTGTTGACCACCTGAGAGCATATGTTCAATGGCCCATGAACACCATGCTGTGCTCACATTTCATATATAATCTGCGCACTCAATACAAATGGAAAATGGTACTACTTAGTGCCTATTTTAAGATATAAACTTTCCTGCCGGTCAGACCGTGTAAATTCGTAAAATGTAAAGGTGACCCTTCTAGCCGTAATATATTGCCCTGAAGATGGAAAAGGTATGTAGTTTAAAAACTTAGGAGAGTTGAGTTTCAGCAAATGGTGGAATACTCAAAAGTCTGCTTCTGAACACAATCACCATAAAAGGATGAAATCGCAAAGGTACTAAATGTTTTAATCATATTCCAGATTTCACAGTCAAAAAGTGAAATGACATTTTGTTGGTTTTTAAATGCCTTTGTAGAATTAAACACTAACAGAAGTAAAAACAGAAAATAAATGGAATGATAAAGAATAATATTTTCAAGATAATAGTAGACAATGTCCAATTAACATCATTGCCTACAATATACAAACGTTTTCACAGAAAACTCTGCGCACTTCATAGTATTCATCACAATTGTATATATCATAACAGGCAGACAACACAACATGTCACACATGTTCCTGTATGTATAAACATGTTATACCGGTGCTTGAGGTGAAGATTAGTGACGTATTTGTTTCTTTAGTTCTGCCTGACATCATCAGATTCCTCTGGGATTAATTTTAATATTAAAGTAAGATAAGGAAAAATAGTAGTTGTTTCATTTTTTGACTTCTGATTGCAACAACATTAAAGTACACGTGGTCTAACTGAAGATAATATTTGTAGTGAAATATTTTACTTAAGATAAATATTACATTTTTAATTCAGTCACGAAATACAAAGTACAGCTGTGATGCAAGCAATAATTTACAGTCTTTAAATTTGTTGGTATGGGACCAATACGGAAATAAATATTACAAATTATACAGTCCTAATATTTTAACAATTACTGAAGTCACACCGTGCTAGTATTTTCGTAGCCTATACATTAATAACTGGCGAATCAACACCACCTACAACTCGCTTATGAGCACAACACATGTGACCATTTCACTGGCACTTCCTAAGTCTATCACATTAGTAACTGCCAAATATATGATTAAGTCACAGCAGTAAAAATCGTATTCCACATTTCGGTAGGCTAAATAAAATAAAAGAAGTAAAATTACGCTTTTTGAATGAGAAGAAGAATTGTCATTTTATTTAACGAAATAATGTGTGTACTGGAGTTCATTATCACAGCTATCACTGGTGGTATTTCAAACATCTTGTCCAGAACATGCTACATAAGATAGCAATACTCATTTAACACACTTTAACATCCCAAAGTTTTATGCAGCATAATTTTCAAATGTAAAATATATAATGTATGCCCAAATTGGGATTAATGCCGCTTGAAAACTATATAACTTACTGATTTGTTGCAAAACTCAAATAATAATTGTTTCCTTTTTCACACCTCAAGCACCATGTTTATCACTTATACAATTATTGTAAGACATACTGTTATTTTTATCATATACATATAACATCATTTGTGTATGCTGATTAACATTCATCAATACCCTGTCTAATATTGCACATCAATAACTATATCCTTCTCATTATGAAATAACTCATCCAGACAATTAACAGTATGAATTACAATTAAGTATTATACTGCTTACATTCTAACATAAATTTTTCTTCATACAAAATCTCATGATTAATATTAATTCTGTTAATACATTACAACCTCAGTTATCCAAATCCATAATAACGTGATAACAATGATTCATATCTCACAGCTTAAATTAAATGAATAAATAGTTAGTTCGTATTATTTCAAACGTATTTTGTGTCGTCTTTAACATTACTAGTAAGAAATGATTTCCTTAAGACACAGATCTGTGTGTACCCACATTTTTTTTTTTTTTTTTTTTCTTTTCTTTTTTTCTTTTTTTTACAAAATATGAACAAATTTTACCTCGAATGATCTGTAAAGTTTCTGTTTTTCTTCCGAAAATATGGTGATGTTATGACATGAGAATTGAGTTATAAAGCAGTGCGTATTTATTCCAACTACAGATTGCTATTTTACACATACGACTTCAAACTTGTCTCAAATTTCAAACATCTTATATTACCAGTTTGGGAGTTTATAAAAAGTATGTTGGTCTTGGTTTTATTAATCACTTGACAAAACTGTTTCTTGCTTTGTTTAGCTATAGCAAGCATGTCACATGATTAATTTGATTCAGATGATACATATGTTACAGATGAATAGAAAGAGGGAGAAAGAAGGGAATGATGGGCCTTCTGCCCAAAATAGAGGTCATTAATGATAACTGATTCTGGAGCAAACTTTCAGTCTTCTTTCATCTCAAGTATCATCATATCGTGACAATACTTATTATTAGGTGGGTTCTTATCAAGATAAATTATTGTCAGATCCTAGTGAAATCCTACTTCTGATTGTGAAATTATTTTCACAATTTCTATTGGATGATTTTCATGATTAAGGGGAAAAATGTATTAAAATACTGTTACAGACATTGATTAACATCATGAAACGTTAATCTTTATAGTTCGAAATATTTTTTGATGCAATTTAAAAATAATCAGTGTTAGAGAGTATTCTTTCTTTAGGAAAAGTTAAATTTCTAAAACAGAATGAAATGTTAACTATTACATAGCATTCAGCTTGGCTCCTGGCTGTGAAGACGTGAATCAAGTGATCAGTGTCATTATTGATCTATAACCTCTCGCGTATTTTTATTGACAACTTTAATTAATAATATCATGCACACAATTATATTTTTATTTCATAATGAGTACTAACCTATATTATAAATAGACTGAGGATTTATATGCACTAAAATTTTTAAAATAAGCTATGGAACACTTCAGTACACTTTTAATGAGAGATTGAGATAGATTGTAACTATACTTTTACTTTTAAAAATTCTGATAACAAATAAGAAGGTGAAGAAACACGTAAGTTAATACAAGCTTGTAAGTTACGTTGAAAATGAACATTCAACGTGATAGGATGTAACTGGGGCAAACTAAAAAAGGGACCCTTTAAGATTCCCAATACTTACAAGGAAAGTATCAACCCTTACAGGTCGACATCTACCTTGAAATTTCCTCACAGAAGTGGTCTGATGTAAGGAAGTCATATACAATAAAATTACTTGCCAGTTTTAACTGCGATGGCAACCTAGTGTGCAGAGCAGTTGGACATCTCTGCTTGAATGGAGTGGAGCGAGGTGTGGAGTATGAATGCACTGCACATGGAGACATGGCACATATCTCACTACCACCACTAGCTTTCAGTCAGTGATAAAAGAATAACAGAATGACTAATGTTAATTGAATGGTGAAAACACAAATTCTTCTTACACCATGCACAATGTATAGGCACCTTATTTTCACACTGTTTTTTATTGGTTTCCGTACAATATTTTAAAGGCACTGCGAACTCAGGAGGTCGGTCCGTCGTGTATCTGCTTGCAAACTAAGAATATTTTATCATTTTTCGGAATCTTGGAGATGAAAATTGAAAGTGTATGAAAGATTGTAATTTCAGAATGCTGTCTCTATGCAAAGCCCCTTCGTGAATGTTATCTGATATAATTACTTTCGTTAGCAGTGATACAGAGCTTTCCACTGCCGAAAAAAGAACTTGTCGAGTGGTTGGATTTGTTTGGTAGTGCCAGGAGGAATTTAAAATAATTCTATGGTCTTGCCTGAAGGAATATTTTCAAGACAAGTCGTGTCACTGTATGACTTCCAGGAATCGAAAAGTAGGGCATAGTTGTCTTCAGAGTATGGGAAGAACGCTTCCGCAAACCATTACTTGAGCTCTCTTTTTGCCATTTTCCCTGATTTTGTTGCAGTGACGACAATGTTGTTAGCTTTAAACAACTTCTTAGTGACTGTGGGTCGAAAAGTTCCTGTAACTGATAAATATCTCCCTGCCAGTTTGAAGAAATTCCTCCACAGCCTTATTAATTTTGTCGTCATATACATGGGAGCAGGATACGAATTTAGTTATTTTCCTGCTCTGAATTTTGTGCGTTTTCTTGAAGATCCAAGCATGAGACGCTGAGAAATCTTTATTTTATATATTCAGACCTCGAGCAATTTCCAAGGCCCATAATGGCAAGTCTTCATCACATTTTGCTTAGCTCTTCTATCTTCCTCAAAACGAGAATAAAAGTTTCTCGTACAACATTTTCCTATGTTCCAGCTGATTTAGTGGCACAACAGGCAATTGTTTCCTCCATAAATAAAGTGTTGTTCCATTAACAACAAACGAAAATTTTTATGGACATGTGAAAAGAACTTTGCTTCTTGCCACCTTCATTCAGGCAGAAATTAACAGCTTTTCTCTTATAAGCATTGCTTATGTTGACAATGTTTTTAACAGGACTAAGAACGTAACTCGAACCAGAGGATTTGCAAGGTGACTCACTTGTATGTAAGTTACCTCAAAAACTCTCCTCATAATGCTCAACACCCATATAATTAGTTCCTATAAGTTCTGTAATATACCGACCCATTTCCTTCTCTTTCGTGTTTATATTCCTGATAGAAGAAAAATCTCTTTCATGGAAATAATTCGACACAAACTCAACGATATTAATTGGATTTAGAATCTCTCACTCAGGGGAACACATTGTGACTGTTTCCTTTATTTCTTAACATCGCTCACAGCATCACAGTCTTCTTTATTTTATGCAGGAAATCAGTACAAGTCAATAAGGAGCATATATGTAGTCTATGTTCTCATGGCCCTCTCACCCAACTTTCCACGCGAGCTTGTAGAGTCTCCTTATATTGTCAGGGCTGTCTAATCCAGCCAGTAAGCAGTAATATTATTTCCCTGTATTTTAAATGCGTCATTTGGCGCTCAATTTTAGTGCTTTGCATTTAAAATTGGCAGGAAATGTTTTTGGATATGGCCTTCTTGTATCACATCGTTTCTGTGAGACAAATTTCAAGACAGTTCCCTCATGCATTGGTTGATACTTCACTTGTTAGTCCAGAGTTCATCTACTCCAACACAGATGCTACTTTCTGCAAATGACTTAGACCACTATTTTTATGGAAAACTGTAAATTTTTTAGAGAATTTCTTCATGTTCCTTTCAGTCTGTCTTCTGCATCTTCAACTACCACCAAGGAGTCAAGGAGAGGTAGACCCCTGGTCTCCAGTTTTTCAATGGTCTTAGGCAGAAACGAGTAATGAGCTACTAGGAATTCCAAGCTCTCCTGCAGACAAAGTGAATCAGTGCCCTGCCCTCTATAGTTATTTACTGGAACTTAAAAGCCAGCTATTCATAGTCATCTTTTTCTGAATTGCGAATAAGCTGTTTCTTAACTTTTTCTTGGGTTCTGGCTCAAACCAAGTGCATAACAACCAAACATACAGTATAATAATAATAATAATAATAATAATAATAATAATAATAATAATAATAATAATAATGATTTATTTTAGCTGGCAGAGTTAAGGCCATAAGGCCTTCTCTTCCACTCAACCAGCAAAAAGTGTATATACATATGCATGAACTTACAAAGAATTCAACAATTTGATTAAGTGAGAGTTACATGTATACAAGAGTTATATACGAATTAAACAACAAAATACTATGAACTATTAATTAGACACTGAAATAAACTGTGTAGCAGAATTAAGCTAAAATACATAGAATGTTAATATATTTCAAATAATATTAGATAATAGAAAGAGATTATTATGAGACAATTTTGAAAATACAGCTCTATCAGGATGATGTCTAAAGAATGAAGTAACAATGTAGCTAGTGATAGTTTAAATCAGTAAGATTGGAGTGAAATGCTAATAAGGTTATCTTTTAAGCTGTTTTTGAAGGTGTTTATAGTCTTGCAGCCTCTAATACTTTGTGGCAAGGAATTCCATTGACGCGAGGTGGATACTGTAAAAGATGATGAATAACAAGATGTTCTATGAAGAGGTATACTTAGCGTGCCACAGATAAGTGATCTGGTATTTACATCGTGGTTAGAGTATATATATATATATATATACAGATAGATAGGAGAAACGAGACGAAAGGTAATTTGGTGTTGAGGTGTGCAGAATTCGATAGAGTAAAGACAAAGAGTGTAAAATTCTGCGTTCTTTAAGTCAGAGCCACAAAAGACTTGTGAAGGACGGTGATATTTGATCATATCATCGGATGTTGCACATGTATCTGACGCACATATTCTGAGCTCGCTGTAACTTGACTGACAATGTAACTTGACTGGAATGTTTGGACATGCGCATGAGTCATGAATTCCTTGAATATGGTTGTGACAATCAACCATCATATTTCAATGAATATTTTAAAGTTTCACCATAAAAATGTATGAAAAACGTGAAAAAATGACAAAGTGGGAAATTATGTGCAATATTAAACTAAAATATGCATTTACCATCAGAACTGTTGAAATATGCACAATATGTAAAGTAAATTTTTGGTCTTATTCGATTATTTTTCATTTGATACACAAAGATAATATGAGTATATCTTAAATATGGCATCATTAAAAACATTTTATTTTCATGTAATTTCTCGGTCTAGTTATACTCATAGGAGTTGTTCAGAGTGATGTCCCTCTGCATTCACACATTTCCAACATTGTTATTCACATCCATAAAAAAAGAGTATACAGGAATAATCTCACATTGTAGAGGAACTTAGCGGCAATGTAAGGAGATAAATTGCAAATATTACATAAATAGAACGTCTGTGTGTGAAAAAAATTTCATCAAAAGATGTCAGCAATATGTGACTGCAGATGGACATCATTTTGAACAACTCCTATAACACAGGTTAGTACTCATTATGAAATAAAAATATAACTTAATTGCATATCATTAATCAAAATTATGAATAAAAATACGCGAGAGGTTATGGATTGATAATGGCGCAATTTACACTGGCCATGCAAGTAATATGTCTGATGTGCGTGTTCCCAGCTGGAAGCAAGCTGAATGCTCTATACTTTTTACCATGAAACAAAATGACACATTTAAATAATTTTGTTTATGTAAAAACGTGCCAATCCTAGTGACTATTCCTTTGTTTAAAAATTAACAGTATAGATTCCTGATCAGCTGAAAAAAGTTAAAAAGGCACAATCTTAACCCGATGTAGTTTAATAAGCTACAGGAATTCTCTCTAAAATAAGTGTATATGTTCAACAATATTGTAGATACAAATTTTTCTTTCTAACCTATGTACGTTTATACAGTCACTATCTAGCTACACTAGAATACAAAGAATATTCCATTACTAACTACCTAAGTCTTATTCCTATCGCATTCAAACAGTAGTGGAGAGACTCCAGAGAACCGCAGTCTTTTTTTTTTTTTTTTTTGAATGAGAGAACTGTATTTCAGAACACATCTCTTTGAAAACTTTCCTTCTTGATAGGGTGTAGTTATTAAAATATTTTAGACATTCAACAAAATGTGAAATTTAAATTATAAAGCGCTTTCCTACCCTGATGGTGAAGACATTAAAATATAAAGTTATAATTAAAACTTTACTATTTTAGCACAAATAGATTATAGACTAGACAGTCTTGCAAAAATACATATAGACTGGATTATGTTTCTGATAGTAAATGTGTAACTATCACTTTAATTGAATGCACATTTTAAATAACTGATAAACGTTTTAGGAACAAATGAATGCTTCTGGATTAAAATAAAATTGTTGTTTTTCTTTAATGCATAGGCTAAAATGTAGAGAGTAAAAACTAGAGGGCACAAATAATTAAAATTAAAGTGCCTCTATTTCTCCCTTGTATCAGAGTGAATTTTTTAATGCGAAACTGATAGAAAGGTTATATATACTGTAGTAGGCAGATACATATTTATAAACTGAACAAAAGGTTATTAAGTTACAGTTTGTTTTTTTACAGAGGGAATGTTTCCACTGTTTTTTAAATCGCCAATCCCTCTCTATCTCAAGACAAATAGAATGTTGAAAAACTAACTACAGGTACTCTTTATTTTAACTTAGTATCTTAATTTATGACTTATGAAGTGTTCCGTTACTAAATCAGTCCACATTTCAATGTATGCTGTTACTGTACTAAGAGATTCAATAATAATGGTGGTGGTGGTGGTGGTGGTGGTGGTGGTGGTGGTGGTGGTGGTGGTGGTGGTGGTGGTGATGATATGAAAATAAGAAAACAAAGATACTATAGATATTAAACACCTAATGCAAGCTTACATTAACACTATATGATCATCTTCAATCATAGCATAGCATAGCATAGCATACAGGTTTTAAATGTAAAGACATCTTCCTGTACTCGAATTTTAAACAATTAAAATTTTCTTCTCCATTCTGTAATCCTTTGAGGAGTCCACTGCAAAAGGGAACTATGCCACATCAGCCATAAAGGCAAACAATAAGACTTATATGAAAAGAGCCGTATCAGGAATATTTTAATGATTAAGGTAACAATTTTATTTTTTAAAACACATCATAATAAACTTATAAATCTAAGAAAAGATTTATTAAAAAATTTAAAGGAGTCCATTGAGGTCAGAATCACTAACAAACTTCAACTATGTATAAATATAGGAGGTGGAAGAACAAATATTACTTTAATTTGCCTATGAATTAAAGATATCCTCCAGTTATTCGAATATTAACATTAGCAAGTTTTCAGAAACATGAAATGATTGATACTTACTTACTTACTTATGGCTTTTAAGGAACCCAGAGGTTCATTGCTGCCCTCACATAAGCCCGTCATAGGTCCTTATCCTGAGCAAGATTAATCCAGTCCCTACCATCATATCTCACCTCCCTCAAATCCATTTTAATATTATCCTCCCATCTACGTCTCGGCCTACCCAAAGGTCTTATTCCCTTCGGCTTTCCAACTAACACTCTATATGCATTTCTGGATTCGCCCATATGTGCCACATGCCCTGCCCATCTCAAACGTCTGGATTTACTGTTCCTAATTATGTTGGGTAAAGAATACAATGCGTGCAGTTCTGCGTTGTGTAACTTATTATGCAAAATTACAATATTTTAGTTTTGTATGTAAATTTAAAATTCTTAATTTGACAAGTATTGCAACACATTAAATGTCTTCAACATCTTCTACAGTGGATGCACTATCTTTTGAAGAGTTTGACTTTAAGTTTTTATAAACATTGTGATGCACTGGTGGAATATATGGTTAATATGGAAATGAGGTCCTAATTCCAAGAATTTGGAAACCCGAAATCTTACTATTGGTGGGCACATTCCCTCTGTATAAAAACAGACTAATTACAATAATTTAGACCAGAAAAAATAGAAAGGCCTGAATATGCCGAACATTGGCCAATAAGCAAGCCAAGTTTAGTCCTTTCATCTTTACATGCAAAAGTTAAATTATATATCCGTATATCTTACATTGATTGGACACTAACACTATATAATTTACATAGGAAATTCCATTTTGGCATGAGGTGTATCATCTTCGAACAAACTTCATTTTTTACATCTTATTTATGAAACATTTTCTCTTAAATCTTCATATTATTATGCTATAACTTATAAGTAATATTTAAATGGTTTTTCTTCTATTTGAAGGTTTCTACTTAGTTAAATGTTTTGACACGAAAGGATAAAATCCAAGATGGAATGGTAGAGAACATTTCATTATTTACCGTACTTGCTGAGAGACAGGCGGAAATGATACAAACAAATTATTCTACTTTGTGCTTATAAAGCATTAACTACTGTTAGATTGAGCAAGATTTTGATAACTGTGGTTGTATTGTAAACAGATTTACTTTCAACTACAGTACTATAATGGCAAAGACTCCATTACTGTACTTTGGCAGTGAATGAGATTTCTCATATTTGTCATACACACCAATACTAGCTTCCTCTTCTTCTTCTTTTTCCCAGCGGCAGTAGCAGGTACAGATATTGGACCAAATTGTTGCCACCTTTATACGAGTGTCCACAAAAGACGAAGGAGACATGGATTATTTCTCATTGGCTGTGGTGGTTGCTGTGGCTGCTGCTCCTGCTGTAGTTGTGGAAGTTTCTCCAACCATTTCTGTCAAGACTCGTTGTCTTTTATTGGATTCTTTCTCACCTAATGAACACACAATTACTGGCATTATTTACACATTGCATATATATTAGAACAAAGCATAAAGACACATTTTGTTGACACACTGTTTGCATCAGTTTCTCTTTATACCTCCCATATCTGTATTCTGATCTCAGAATTTATGTAGAAGATTTGATGTTATATGTACCTTGGTAACTGGCTTTATTGAATGTGAACTTTTGCTGCTGTTTCATTATCCGAAGAAATTTCAATTGAATATTGTAAAATAGCCAAAGGTTTCTTCTAATATTATACTAAAATGATTCGTTTGATCACAAAAATAAAAATAAGAAAGGGAAAATGTAATGGCATAAAAATTCATTGTGCATTATGTAAATAGGCCTGTCTGCTTCGTTGTGTCAGCTATGAAAGGGAAAAAAAACTGAAATAATGATTGGAGTGAAATTGTATTCTGAATTTATGTCATCTTCGTCCTCCCCCTCCTTTTCTTCATTATCTTTCAAAGATTAAGTCATCAAGGCTTGTTCTGGTCTCATGAATTTGAATTAAAATTATTCTCTCCAATCGTTCTCTTGGTCTGCCAATATTTATTTTGTCTTTTGATTCATAATCTAATATTATTTTTGGTACATGATTTTTTTTAACTTACTGTATGTATGTCATCATCTGATTTTCATGAAAGTATGTGACAGAAGTATAATTTCATATAAAGCGTTTTACAATAGAACAATACAACATGAAGCTTCTATCTTTAAATAGTGTTCAAAGTTTAGGAATGAAGATTATTTTTCTTTAAAAAATGTTTATAACTGGCAGACAGCTTAGCTTACTGGATAGAGTAATTAGATAATCTAAGAGAGTATGGATTCAATCCCACTCAATCGAAAGATTCTTCTCTTTGTTAGACTAGATTTCGGACTCAATCAGCCTCTTATCAGATGGGTACCAAATTGGATGGTGAGGAGGTTCTTTCTGTAAGGTTGGGTGCAGATCGATATAGAAAAGCTGCTTTTGTTAGGAGCAGTTTTGCTTAAACATGGTTTCGTGTGGTTTAAGATATGACTGGCGAACACATAGCAAGCAAAAAGCAAAATTCTATCAGTTGTATTAATTAGTACTTTTGCAAGTATTGATTTTAATAAAGGAATGAGATTATATTTTATCTTTTCTTTCATTCTTCTGCTTTCATCAGGCTAAACATATAATAATGAAGAGTAATTGATTTGCAATATAACAAATATAGTATAATGAGTGGAAGAAGCTGTCATAGCAAAGAATCACATTGAAATGGTTTGTTACAAAACTGTTAAGAAATATTTATTACTTCGATAGAGTTAGCTGGGAAATCCATGTTGTCGTGTATGCTTCCATGTTCTAAAATAAATAATTTTATTGTTTCATACTTATAGATCAGTACTGATTATTCGAGAGGACAGCAGAATACCCTTTTATATCATATCACATATTTCATTTTTCGGAAAATAATTTTCATAAAAGATCGTCACTTAATGGCTTCTAGGATACTAGATGACTGGTCCAAAATTTTTCCTTGAAGATTTACAGTACGTTCCAAAAGCAGAATAATTTAAAAGTAAACTTCAACAAAGAGAAAAATTAAAAGTTGCTACATCATTTTTTAATTTCTTGCAGAAGTGGCATAGTTGATAACTGAAGCTATGTCATAATCACTGCCTGCTGGATCAAAGTTATTTTGCTGCTAGGTGGCAGATAGTGTACACCGCTATTACTGATAACATTAATAGTGGTGTGCATTAAGTCACTGCCTGCCACCTAGGAGCTACTCACGCATAAGCGCTGATTAAGCAGGCAGTGTCAGCAGCCATAGGATGAGATCCAGCAGGCAATGATCAGAATACAAAGACAGTATAACAGCTACTGCTTTATAACTGACTTTTAGGCCTATTTTAAGTAATTGTACATACTCGTACCCGTAATTTGTCTTCTTTTCCTTAATAATGGTGAATTCATCATTTTTGTTTTCTGAATATTTACGAGGTTCATCCAGGAAGTAAGTTCCAATGGCCGATAAACAAAACAAAAACATTAATAAGAAAGAAATATTTATTACACTATTTACAGAGATTCACTGGCTACTTCTCAACAGTCATCACTGTTATTGAGGCATTTATCGTACCAGTGCACCAACATTTGTATACCCGTGTCTTAGGAGTCTGTCGTCAACATCTGGTGCCATGTAGTCACTGCCGTCTGTACTTCAGCGTAATTGTGGAAACGTTTTCCTGCCAGAAAACGCTTCATGAGATGGAAGAGATGAAAGTCACTTGGTGTGAGGTCGGGGCTGTAGGGTGGATGGTCGAAGATCTGCCATCCAAACTGAAGCAACAGATTCCATGTGGTGTTGGCTGTATGAGGTCGTGTATTGTCGTGCAAAAGCATAATGCCTCTTGTCAGCATTTCACGTCTCTTGTACTGGATCGCCCTCCTCAGATTTTGGAATGTCTGATGATACCGTTCAGCATTAACGGTCTCTCCTCGCTGTAAAAACTCGCACATGAGGACACCACGTCAATCCCAGAAGACAATGCACATGATTTTTTTTTTACATATTGTCTGCTTGAAATTGGTCCTCGCAGGTGAACCTCTATGCTGTCAATGCATGGATTGTTTTTTTGTTTCTGGTGTGGCATGTGACACCCATGTTTCATCCCCAGTGACAACATTGTCGAGAAACTCGTCACCTTTCTCTGTATACTGCTGGAGGAATGTCAATGCTGCAGACAGACATTTCTTTTGTGTTCATCTGTCAGCTGCTTTGGCACTCATCTTGCACACACTTTCCGAAAACCAAGCCACCGGGAAACGATTTCATGAAGCAGTGACTGAGACATCTGGGGGAATTGACCAGAGAGTTCCGAAATTGTGAAGTGCCAGTTCTGCAAACCTGCTTGCCGTACACTTTCCACCAGTTCTGGTATCACCAGGGACGGTTGGTCACTATGGTCTTCATCGTGCACATTGGTTCAGCCTTCAGTGAACTGCCTGCACCATCGTCTGACCATACTGTCGCTCATAATGTCGGGTCCATAGACGTTGCACAATTGGCGGTGGATCTCTGCTGGAGATTACTTCTGAGCCTGCAGAAATCGGATAACTGCACGAATCTCGCAGTTTGAGGGATACAATATCAGTACAGCCATTTTGAAACTGCACTGCATTATTCCCACATATCCCCTCTCTACTGCTCCACATGCGCATTCCCGTCCAACTACTGCAATTGGAACTTACTTCCTCGATGAACCTCGTATATGACTAATTAATATATTAAAGTAATAAAGGGTATCTCAATAGCAATATTTAGAAGTGAGATTTAATATTCAATTACATACCTCCCTTTCCCTATCATTGAACAACTTTCAGCGAAAAGATAATGTGCTTTCTTAATTGAGAAAGTTGCCTTTATAATTACTCCTGATAAATATGACATGTTTAAGATCTTCTCTCTCAAAATCATATATTTACCTGCCTGTCTTCGTTTCTACCTAATAACGCAAGGTCTATCATGTAGGAGATAATGAAAAGTGCTAGATTATAAATTGCGAGATGGCTTTCACTAGCATGCTCTCTGTACACAATTACGTAATAATTATCTGGCTGATCCGAAAGTTATTGGTAAGGGGAAATACATTTAAAGATGATCACTAGACATCGGCTCTAATAATGAAGAATGGCACCATGTGTATTAGAAGGATGTTCAGGCCTGGTTCACGAGACTCCGAAATCTAACAATCATTTGGACTGGAGCATGCGTTAAGTAAACCTCGAGCTGACGTGTAAGTAGCAGTTAAGAACATTAACACAATATTGTTAGTACTTTGTTTCGATACTGTTAACAATCGTAACTCCCACTTACATGTCAGCATGCAGTTTACTAGATGCATTCTCCAGTCCATCGAACTCATTTCTCTGGTACAGTACCAGGTTTTGGAGTTTTGTGAACCAGACCTAAAAAGCTCTACAATGGACACCACATCCACTCCAAAACACTGGATACATCCGTAACTTTTAGTGCCCGAATATTCATTGTCTAATGACCACATAAACACAGTTCTGTTTCTTTAAACAGGGAAGAAGGTTAAATTATGAACATTTCACTTCTGAAAATAGTAAATATTTCATACGATTAAAATTAATAAATATTTATTTACACATTCTTAGTTACAATATTTCACTACACATATCAATATTCATTATGATGTTCATTGTTCATAATTATTTAAAACATTTCTTTTTGCATGCCACTATAGACGATTTCATACAAAAAGAAATTTTCTTTCCAGCTTCTCAAGTTTAGAGTAATGGAGAAAGGGAAGAACATGTACAATAATGAACATGTACCAGAATAAGAATCTACACACAATACCGACAGGAAACATTTTACTAGTAATCTCGGTACAAAAATTTTTCTCGTCTGAGAATAATAAATAGACTTAAGTTATTGCCGTGAAAGCTATAATAATTTTGACCTGGCATGTGAATATGTATGAGCGGAAAATTTAAGAAGCTGAAAAAAATACTGAGTACTTGTATCAGGGACATTAATGGAAGGGAATGTAAAAAGAATTTAATAAATGTGGATGACTTACACACAATCACATAGCACATAGAATGTAAAGATAGTAATATCATATAACACAATTTTAATTGTCAACTACATTCGTCTAAGAAGTTTTGAGACAAATTTCTGCAGGAATAAGGTCAACAATATTCATCAGTTGATGTCATAACCATTGTACATCAGAGGAGCTTTGATAGACTAATGCTTGCCAAAAGTTGACCTAGCTATCTCCTTTCCCCTAGTACAAGTCAACACAAAGATTGAAATACAGTTAAATTACTTTAAAACATTTCCAGTCTTATTCATTATTTTAATTATTCCTCTATTTAGCAACAACTCTCGCCTTGGCGATTATTTTAAAACATCTCTTATTTCTATGCATAAATTGACAATAGTCAATATTCATGTTTTAATTTGTTTTTGCTTCTAGATAAAGTGCAAATAAAAAATGAATCTTATGCTAGTCAGTGCCGGTACTAATATTTAATATTAGGAAGATTTGACATGACCAGTAACAATTTATCCTCGAAAGAGTTTCAATGAAATGAGGCCTAAGAAAGCAGGGTTGACCACTCGAATTTAAAATGTTGGTGTCATCAGTGTCAACACTGTTATGCAGAATTTCTTGGCTGAGGAAATCGACTGACTATATTAAGTAATTTGGCTGCTAGCAAATGTTTACATTTCTTTCTAGTTTGATAGATACGTGGTTTTTTAGGAATGCGCAGAAAATTCACAGTAAAACAAGAACACACATTAGGAAAAATTTTAATCGGTTATTTTACGATGCTGCATCAACTATGTGTTCATATAGTATCAATAGAATTGGTGGCAGTAAAATGGTGTTTAATGAGAAGTCCGGGGATTTATCCATGATTACTTGACATTTACATTACACTTAGGGGAAATCTCTGAAGAAACCAATCACATAATGAGTCCAAGTGGGATTTGAATCCACAACTGAGTTCAGCCTTGGAGAGCAAACCTCCCTTGCTAACCACTAGAAGACTCCAGTGGATCCTGGAAGTTAATGCCTCATTAATTGAGCTGACAATGGTAGTCAAATCATCTCCCTAGTCGAGACATTCCATGTACCAACTTGTGGAGTTCAAAGACTGTGTTTTCCATGGCTTATGAATTCAAAGTTGTTCTGTATGTGGATATTTTGCAGGCCTATGTTGTTTCTGACAATATACAGGAGCAGAGAGTGATGGTTAGTGATGATCTCAGACTATTTTTTCAGAGAAATTGCAGAGAGAACTAAATAATAATAATAATAATAATAATGGTTTACTTTGTTGTACACCATAGGATAATTTTTATGGTAATACTTTGCACTTATATTTTTAGGCATATTATTATTATTATTGTTATTATTATTATTATTATTATTATTATTATTATTATTATTATTATTTATTGCCTTATGTATGTATCATGCTTTGCTAAGGGGAGACCATTTCATTATTGTTTCGACGTTAATAAACTAACAATGTTTAGACCTTAGCAGATAGACAATTATAAAAAAAAAATTAGCTGCCCACACTATAGAGTATTCCACGTTAAGAAAAAAGCATTGGTTTTATGGGCCTTGCCTAGTACATTGTAGAAGCTATGTGGTAGATAGGCGTTTCTATGGCAACTGATCATTTGATAGAACAGCCCCATATGCTCAATTCTTTTTTCTTAACGTGAAATCCTCTATAAATTGTAAGAATGTAAAAACTTACTTGGAATGTTGCACCAAGAAACAGCGGCACATATTTGGAGAGAGTAGTACAATTGCCATTCTCTGTGAAACTCTACCGTGCTATGAGGAATGCAAAGTTGAGCACACTCACTGCACTGTACCATCTGAGTAAGCATTATATTACTCAAAGTCGGACCCTACTGCATTTTTCGATATTCTTTTACTATAGCTTTTATTTCGTAATCATGCAGTTAGCTTGGACACCTAATTTTTATATTTGTTTATCTACTGTAAAGATTAACAGTTTCATTATAAGTAAAATAATAATTAGCATGTCTAGTCAGAGACGGATTTGAAGCTTTGGCTGCTCTAGTCTACAAAATGTGTGTTACCCTTTTTGTGAAGCAATCATATTCTAGATTAACTATTGAAGCTTTCCTGGCGACGTGATAATTCGAAATTTTCTCGGGCTTCCAGCCAGGTCATAAGTTGGTGATCCACCAACGTTTCGAGGATGTTCATCTTCCTCATCTTCAGGGTTAAATGATATCTGGGGGTACCCATCTCCTTAATTTATAGTGCCAGAGGGAGGAGTCAGCCGAGGAGTTGTGCGCCGATTGGCTGTTATTAGTGCGGACCGTGGCGAGAACGCCAATCGGCGCACAGCTCCTCGGCTGACTCCTCCTTCTGGCACTATAAATTAAGGAGATGGGTACCCCCAGATATCATTTAACCCTGAAGATGAGGAAGATGAACATCCTCGAAACGTCGGTGGATCACCAACTTATGACCTGGCTGGAAGCCCGAGAAAATTTCGAATTATATTCTAGATTGAAAATTTTGTTGAGAGGTAAGGCAATTTAAAAATTATTAATTTATAACAATGTTTACTACATTAATGTGTGGATTTAACAATAAATGAACACATAAACTTGTTTTTAAGGTTGTTTGGTGTCACTGGTAAAGTATGAAAAAATTAAAGAATTTGGTCCTTTTTATTTCAGTAAGAACTTTAAAGCTGTTTTATTTATATGTTTAATCATTATGCAGATAAGCATATACTGCAGTACATAATTGATAAACTACATTCATTCATTCATAGTGTTCTATCCAAAGGCAGTCCTTCACTGCAAACCCATCTTTCTCCAATGTTTCCTATTTTCTGCTTTCCTCTTTGTCTCCACAAATGATCCATATATCTTAATGTCGTCTATCATCTGATATCTTCCTCTGTCCCGAACTCTTCGTCAGTTCACTATTCTTTCCAGTGCATTCTTCAGTAAGCAGTTTCTTCTCAGCCAGTGACTCAACCTTTTTCTCTTCCTGATCAATTTCAGCATCATTCTTTCTTCACCCACTCTTTCCAACACAGCTTCATTTCTTATTCTATCTGTCCACTTCACACGTTCCATTCTTCTCCATATCCACATTTCAAATGCTTCTATTTGCAGTTTTTCTTGGGAAAGGTAAATTCGGTAACTTCCCATTGCTTTCTGCACACTACTTTCTCTTTTGCATCTTAAAAAGATCTCAGGGAGCCCCAGCGTGGAGATGAGTAAAGTGGACTTAATTAGGCCCTCTGGACTTCACTGAAATTCACCACAAGGGTTAAACATAGTTCTATCACGATTTTTGACCCGATCAGACTAGGAACTCCCAAAATAAACTACAGTACCACCATAATAGATGTATATGTGCACCAGCACTGCAATATTACCTTGGACCAAAAGATCTAAATTATCACCTTTTGAAGTCTTGACTTTTGATTAGGAATGATCTCAACACTTCTGCCTAGATATTAAGAATAGCTAGAGCATTAAATCTGTCCTTACTTATTTTTTTATGTAAGTACGTAGTTCTTAACTCACCGTAAACAAAAAAAAGCTATGCTCATCACAGCAATTATTCCTCAATTCAAGTGTCAGGCAATAATGAGGGGCTAGATTTCTCCTTTTACAGGTATTCCATCGGTGTTTGGACTGTATAATCATTGAGACAATCATTCGTCCTCTGTGCAAACTAAGCTGTTATAACAAACGTAAAAATGCTCTTTAAAATTTCTGCTCTTAAAATTTAGTGCTTTACGCTGTAGCCTACTTAACTTATTGATAAATCCTCCTCTGTGTATAGTATGTGTTTATACACAATCTTGATCTATGAGAGACTGTCGCTATTGTTTATGCTCATGTACATATATACAGTAAGATGTTATCAGGTGTGACTGTATCGTTAACAGGCTAGCCAGGAAGATCAAGCTACAGTCATTCGAGTGCCTTGCCTGTTCAGCAGTATTCAATCAGTTCTGCAATCAGTGAGTAAGCTTGCAGTTGCATGATTTTAGTGTTTCTGCCTTCATAAGATGATAAGTAATGTCTCTTTATAGTGTGAAGAATTCAGTAGCATATATACATTAGGTATAGAGCCTTTGTGGACATCAGAATGCCGTGTACAAAATATTCTTTACAACAGTGAGTACAATGCCCTGCCCTGGAACAATTTTTACTCGAAATTATTCAAATCAACTTTACAGGGAGTTATACCTCCGAGCTTGATTTGCATAATACATGTCACTGTTTGTTAACAGAAAACCACAATTTAAGTCACACAGAGTTAGTGTGCACTCAATGTTGCTTGCTTGATGATTGTCAGCCACTTTGAGGTCTGTGGATATAGAGGGAAAAATTGGATCAGTGTCTGGTAGAGTTCCCTGGTAGCTAAGTTGGTAGAGTATTGGTACGTTTAACCAAAGGTCCCGGGTTCGATGCCCAGCCCCAGAACAATTTTTCCTCGAAATTATTCAAATCAACTTTACAGGGAGTTATACCTGAAGGTTCGATTTGCAATGAGTACAACCTCTGCACGATATATTTGTTAAAACTGTGTCAGTTGGTTGGACATTAAGATTGCTTCGAGGTGATTTTCCTGACACTAATATTCAGGGTAAAGAAACTGTTCGAAGGCTTGTGAAAAATTTGAGTAGGGAACATTATTGAAAAGAGGTGAAACATGAAATGTCAGGTTTTAACAGAGCAGAAACTAGACGAGATAGGTGAACAATTAGAATCACTTGAACGTGTTGCTCAAGAGACTGGAGTGTCTAAATCGTTAGCACGAAATTCCACAAAATTGCTGAAATTAAAACCATATGAAACAATCTCAATACATCAGCTCATTTCTACAGATTAAATTTTTGTCGTAGGATTTTGTGGTCACTTGAAGGCAACGAGTGTGTATCGAAGATCATTTTGAACATCTGTGTAATAGAAAACTTTCATATGCATGGATATGTCACTCTTATAACAGGCCTCGCCTAACACCATTTGGCAGCAAATGACAGTGTAGTTCCAGTTAGCAACTAGCGTGAAAATGGCTCATGAACAAATAATCTCACTGATAACTGAAAACAAGATATACGTTAATTTTTTTAATTAAGTGTTTGAAGTTAATGCAAAATTATGAAGAAATATTTTTGGATGGCTTCTAAAATAAAACGAATTGGCGCATCAATCTAACAACTAGTGGATTCTGTGCAGCATGCCATAATATTGCACATGTGAATACACATTCTTCAGGCCTCACTCCTGCTGACTGTTCTCAAAACTAAAATCTGGGTTAAAAGTCAGGATCTCCAAACAGTAAAAGAGATTCAGAAAATTGTTATAAGAGAACTCAACATTATTCAAAAAATATTTTTCTCTGGAGGTGTTAAAAAATTACAAGCATGTGCAAACAAGTGTTTAATCGAAATGCAGGGTACCTTTAAAACTAATAATAAATTATATTGCATAAATTTACCAATGTCTTCAATCTTTGTCTCAAAACTTCTAGACAAACTTTCTAATACATAATAACCATTGATTGTAAAGGATCTGTGAAAAATAATTCAGTCTTACGAATGTTGTTCATGGTGTACGAAACAATGAGAGAACAAGTAAAATAATACATTTAAACAAAAATATATCAAACCAGAAACATATTACGAAGGTGTGCCATTCCATATTAGCGTGGTCAAAATAAGATAAATCTTACACTTCATATACTTCATCTCTTTCCTTTCTCTTGTTATACAGAACTCAAATATATCACTGAAAATGCACATAGGAGGAATTAAAAAATTATCACGGATTATAAGCAACACTCACTGGGTCAGAAATTGTAATAGTTGATTAAATATTTTTATATGATGAAATGCAAGTTAAACTTCTCTGGAAAAAATCATAAAAATAAATTTAAACATTTATTCGGTCCATGGGCTTCCTTCAAGAGAATCTAGTTCTAAACTTTCTTTCCTTACCCAATTTTAGGAAAGATGTTTGTGTAGTCCAGCTAAATTAGAAATACACATGAAAATGGAACTAGATAGTAAGTGGGCATTATAGTGGGACTTCTATGATTAGAAGAAAAAAATAAACAGTAAAATAATGGAGAAAAATTAGTGATTTCTCTTTTAAATGTGTGGAAACATTCATCCTAATGTAACAAGTTTTAATAAGAGTGTATTTGTAGCTTTGCAGGTATCACAGAGACTTCGATTTCCCTTAAAATACTGAATTGTGTCAGGTATGATAGATGCTATGGCGTTGGTGATGCAGGTTATGATTTTTTTTTTGCATATGAATTCATGGTGGCCCAATGCAGGATCAATCATCAGTAGCCTGCACCATGAATCTTTTTTGGCTTCTTTGGGTTCCACATATTCTTGCAATTAATGTGATTAACAGATTAACATAGTCATTGATGTGGAATGTAACTACGTCCACGAAAATTAAATGTTTTTTTAAAGAATCTTCGTTATTACTAATTTAATTTAGGACATGATTTGCAAATCTAACACATCTGGGACAATCGTCTTCAGCTTTCATTCAATGTTTCAATTGAATCTTGTTTCGTGTACAATCACACTCCTTCTCAGGCCCCTGAAAGAAGCTCTGATCTCTCATAATTGGATTTCTTCATGTGAGGATATGTAAATAAGCATTGTTTACTCGGAGAGAATCCTTAATCTGCATCACCTGAAAGAGAGGATCACTGATGTGATAGCAATCATCAGACTTAATACGAGTCAGGGTACTCGAAGGGAAATTGAGGATAGCCTTGATGTCTACAGAGCTATGAGCAGTGCTCACAGTATGCAACAAAACTAAGCATTTTAAAAGACAAATAATTTATTTTGTTGGTTATTTAAATATGACATCCCGAACATCTTATTCAATGGCTCTATATTAATGATGCTGTTCAAATTTTGAGGATGAAGCATTAACCATTCCAAATGTGGCCATTTTTGTTTCTTAATAATGTGTGCACTTCACTTGCATGAATCGGGTTCCGCATACTGCGGATAGATGGCAGAACTGTGACCCATTTTCTAGTTGTACACCACTTTGGTGGGTCACACTGTACATGATGTGTATCTGTGGAGAGTTATGTCATGTACAGGGGTGAGTGTATGTGTAAGTGTAGTGTAGGGAATGGGTGATGATGATGAAGACGAGGAAGGGAGAAGGGGAAACCTGGTGCCAGCACATAGCCTACTCCTGTCGAATAGCACCAAGGGGGCCGCCAGACTTAACGTCCCCATCCGATGGACGAATCACTATCAACAGTGACATATGCCTTCTCTTCATATGCACTGTGGAGAGATTTGGGATTTAACCCAGGTATATTGGTGCAAAATCTAGTGATTAGAAGTTGTAAAAATAACTATAGTTGCTACAGTGTCATGTTCAAATCCACGAATTCATGTGGAATTAGTGGTGGACACAAAGTGTTGAGACTAGTTTTCTCGGGGCACTCTCACCTCTATCATCCTCAAAAGAGACTCCAAATCTTGCCAGCCAGTACTGTAACATATCTTTTGATACATATTAAGTGCTTCGTATCTGATCAGCTACATGAGCTAGAGAGTGAAACAGGAAAATAAAATACGGTACTAAAACAGTTTGATGATTCAGTCCCAGAAGCATATGGAAGAGCAGTTATGTTCTAAAGCCACACTTCCAGTGCCAAAATATGAGTGCCTCCACCATTCACGAGAGATTTTCCAAACATAGCCAGTCAGCAGGATTTAAATATATGTATGTATTTATAAATGGATTAGGAAAACGAGTGAAATATCATGTTTTGTAGAAATGTAGGCTATTCCATAATTCATAAGGACAGAAACAATACTTGATTTATTTTTATTTGGAAATGTATTTTTACTTGTCAAAAACAAATTCTGTCTTATGTTTCAAGAGGATGCGGAAATTTGGCTTGAGACTGTAGGCTGAACAGATCCACAAAGGTCTATTATTTGATGATGATGATGATGATGATGATTTTTCCTTGTCAAATTCATCTAAATGACCGAACATTTAAAGCATCTCAGAAGGTTGTTGATAAATGGTAATGCAATTTATCGAAGTGCAAAATAAGGATCATCAATAGTGTAAAGTAGTCAACAGTCATTTTATGTAAGAAACGAAACTAAGCTTTTTTACTTGACATTGGTGTGCTAATTAAAAAAAAAAGTCTCTGTAGGACATGGTTTTTGAGATAAATCAAATTTAAACATTGAAATTAATAAAAAAAAATAAAATAAAACCTGTATGTCATGGAACAACAATAGCTAATACTGATCAAGAAAAAACTGTCAGTTGGTAAAACTCACGTTTCCTTGGAAGTCAAACATGCTTGTAGGCCTATGCACAGGCTTTTAACAAAGGAAATAAAGTAAAACTTCATTTATACGTTTTTATGGGGGTCTGAAGAAAAAAAAAAAACGTATAACTGAAATGACATTTAATTGCATCTGAAATAGCACAGCATTAAAAATTAACAAAACGTGGTTATTTTACACAAAAAAAAAAAAAAAAATAAAAAAAATAAAAAAAAAAAAATAAAAAAAAAAATAAAAAAAAAGTCGGTTACAAACACACTTTCTCTTTCTTCCACTCATTGAAATTGAAAAACCAATCAGTAACCCTCTCGTCATATCAGATTGAGTCTATTGTCAAAATATTTTCAGTTGGAGGGATGTTAAGACAGTTGTATTTAGCGCAGTCACAGCTTTGGACCTGGATTTTCAGTGTTTAAAATGTCCCATTTCTTCCCACTGCACATACTTCTCTCACCTCTCTGAATTGATTCTCCCACTGACCATAGTATAAGAAGAATTATACTGTGCACTGACGCATAACCAATTTACTGAAGCTAGCAGTGCGGAGACATAAATGGGCACTTTCGAATTTCCAGGAATTTCAAAGCCAGCCTCATCTTAACAATGTACATATATTGTACCGTATTTACATGATTACAATAGGCTACGCACCTTTTTTTTTTTTTTTTGTCTAAATGTTGTCTTGAAAACTGGAGTGTGTATTATATTCGCACTCAAACACTCAGACTCAGATAAATTAAAATTAACGCTTCATGAAATAATTGATACTAAAACTTTGTGTTGTACTAGCAGACTATATTGTAAACCTCTTCTGTATATATTTCAACAAGACTGTGATTATAAATTAAGACTTTATAGTGTTCCATATTCTAGTTGTGAAACAATGTACGAATACCATGGAATGTTAATAAATACAATACAATACAACACTCTACTTAAGTTACGAGATATAGTGGGAAACAGAAACAGCCACTGCGAGTTCACGTTTTCTCGTCTTTTTGCGCACTTTTCAATCGTAATTCCTTGTCTATTTTTAACAACAATCACTAATAAGAATAATATTTTTAACTACTAGAATTACTCTTAATAACAATATTTTTTTCTTTTACTGTCAGACTTTATGAATACAACTCTCAACAATTACGCGTCTTTAATTAAACCAAACGAATTTATCAGTAATTTCTGACGAAAGAGTAAAATGGTGTTAGTAATAGTCTGAAGATGAATGTGATTTATAGCTAGATGTAGGGGAATGCCTTTATAACCTGTCTTGTTAATATAATTTTAATCTAGAGAGGTTTTTAGCACAGGTGCATATTATATGCGCGAGTTTTTAGAATGAAAAGAATTGGTGTGCATATTATATTCGATGGCGTAAATATGGTATTATTGTGTTCTTACATTTTCACGGCAAACCTCATTTTGAACAAAATTTAATTAGAACATATAAATGAAGTTTTGTATCTCTTGGGGTTTAAAATACAATGGTATAAGTGAGAAAAACGTATAACCACAGTCTAGTATATACAGTCACGAAGCTTGAGTTGTGAGGGTGCTAGGCACAATAGACTGTGCCGGTACTATTTTGCATTGTCTATAATGAGGCGATATTAATGATCCTAGTGGATGCATATTTACTATGTTTTGAGCTTCGTGACTGTATATACTAGACTGTGGTGTAACTGAAATAAATTAACATGGAAAGTATAGGAATTTTGCCGGGACTTCAGAAAAAAAAATGCATAAGTGAGAAATGTATAAATAAAGTTTTACTGAATTATAAGGTCGCTGATTGACAGTAGTCACTGCACTCTGTTAGCAACAAATTGCTAGTGAGTTTCTTATCCAGTGTTCGTACGATTTAAATATTACGTTTTTCTAGTTTTTGGTTAATAAGGGTATGTTGTAAATGTGTGAATCATCTAAATAATTTTTGTTACATTTGTGAAAAGTTTATTTCGAAACCACAAAGAAAAGAATATTACTCTAACAAGCTTGGCCCATGGTTAAAACGATTTCCTTCAAAACCTTTAAGACAATTTTCACAACAATCTGGTATCTTGAAGACAACTGTGTGGAGAGCAATGAACGCTTTGAACCATGCTGAACAAGAATAGTAACCAGATTCTGTGAAGTGGATTATGCACCACGAGTTAATTTTTGTAATTTAGTACTGCAGTCTATTCATGATGGCACTGTTGACCCTCAACTGACACTTTTCACGTGGTTTCACCTTAGTGAATATGTAAATTCACAGAATAGTTAACATTGGAGTTCTGGAACTCAAGGTGCAGTGCACACTGATGAGATCTTATCTCTGGATTTTTTAAAATCTAAAAATAAAAAAAATGTTCTTATATTTATTTTTAGCAGAATGGAGAATTCACGCTGTCTAGATTTCGATGAGAATACTGGAAAATGCGTTCAATAATAATGATAAATCGTGATTTATGGCTCTCTGGAGTTTAGTTCTTGTGATTTTTACCTTTGGGGGAAATCTTAAGCAAACGTCTATTGGAACAATCCTCACACACTGCAACAATTAGAAAACACTTAGAACATTTATGTAATTATCACATGAAGCACTCTTGACAAACTATAGCATATTTTTCAGAATTTAATGCAACAATGTGAGGTATATGTTGAAATATCTCCTGCGATCGTAAATTACTTGCCTAATATTTTTATTTTATAGCCGTCACAGTAGTCTAGTGGCTAGTGCTGAACTTATAATCCTGTAGAACCAAGTTCGATCCCCGACATACCCCAATTTATAATTTGTGTTGCACAAGCCTGTGGCCCATGTAACACAGAGATTTTCTCTGGGAACTCCAGTTCCCCTATGGCATTATAACAAATTTCCTTCCATCATCATCTATTCTCATCTCATCACAGGTGTAGCATAGACCAGCCTCCTATGGCGCAACCTAGGCAATGACTGTCAGTAAACTGGCCTACACAATTGGCTTCATATGGGTGAATGACAAACAGTCAAGTACCCGCCATTAGCAAAGAAAAAAAAAATTATTGCCATGGCAGCAGACACTTCCACCATACAAGTACAGGCAGGAATATATTGTATGCATGTGTATGACTGTGTTTGGAAAAAAATCCCCGGCCTGTCTCTGATTTTTCTCTTTACATTATCACACAGAAAGCGTTACATTATGACTGCTTAGCACTAATTTTGTTTGCAATAATAATCATAATCATAACCTTTAATAATTTAATTTTTAAAAATTGTTCAATAAATAAACAGATAAATTAGAGCAGTGGTATTCAATCTTTTTTTGCATTTTTTTAATCTTCATACCCCCAAACTACATTGTAATTATGTAAGATATAACAAAAGATTATGGTTGATGTTGTATGCAAAATAAATTATTATTACTTATGGCTTTTAAAGAATCTGGAGGTTCATTGTCGCCATTACATAAGCTCGCCATTGGTCCCTATCCTGAGCAAGATTAATCCAATCTCTACCATCATATCCCACCTCCCTCAAGTCCATTGCAATACTATCCTCCATCTATGTCTCGGCCTCCCCAAAGGTCTTATTCCCTACAGCCTCCCAACTAACACTCTATATGCATTTCCGGATTCTCCCATACGTGCTACATGCCCTGTCCATCTCAAACATCTGGATTTAATGTTCCTAATTATGTCAGGTGAAGAATACAATGTGTCCAGTTCTGCGTTGTGTAACTTTCTCCATTCTCCTGTAATTTAATCCTTCTTAGCCCCAAATATTTTCCTAAGTACTTTATTCTCAAACACCCTTAACCTCTGTTCCTCTCTCAAAGTGAGAGTCCAAGTTTCATAACCACACAACCATATAGAATCGGTAATATAATATTATTTTATAAATTCTAACCTTCAGCTATTTTGAGAGCAGGCTGGATGATAAAAGCTTCTCAACCGAATAATAACAGGCATTTCCCATATTTATTCTGTGTTTAATTTCCTCCTGAGTATCATTTAAATTTGTTACTGTTGCTTCAAGATATTTGAATTTTTCCACCTCTTCAATGGATAAATTTCCAATTTTTATATTTCCATTTCGTACAATATTGTGGTCACGAGACATAATCATATACTTTGTCTTTTCGGGATTTACTTCCAAACCCATCTCTTTACTTGCTTCAAGTAAAATTCCCGTGTTTTCCCTAATAGTTTGTGGATTTTCTCCTAATATAGTCACATCATCCGCATAAACAAGGAGCTGATGTAACCCATTCAATTCCAAACCCTCTGTGTTATCCTAGACTTTCCTAATGACATATTCTAGAGCGAAGTTAAAAAGTAAAGGTGATAATGCATCTCCTTGCTTTAGTCCACAGTGAATTGGAAAAGCATCTGACAGAAACTGGCCTATACGAACTCTGGTGTACGTTTCACTGAGACACATTTTAATTAATAATTGAACTAGTTTCTTGGGAATACCAAATTCAATAAGATTATTATATAAAACTTCTCTCTTAACCGAGTCATATGGCTTTTTGAACTCTATGAATAACTGATATTGTGTACCCTTATACTCCCATTTGTTCTCCAATATCTGTCGAATACAAAAAATCTGATCAATAGTCGATCTATTACGCCTATTATTATTATTATTATTATTATTATTATTATTATTATTATTATTATACAGTACCATACTTATTGATGCAATAACAATAATAGTAATGTATTATGTAATAGTATATTATGATACAAGGTTGGGAAGTGCTTTTTTACAAAATAGAGGAAAAGTTTGAAAAACAAGCAGAGGGAATACGGTACATGTATTGTAGAACATTTTTTGCACGATCATACTTTTAAAATTGCAAATACAATATATTTTGCATTGAAAATTTAGAGCAATATTGCTCCAAAGTCTTCGAAAAACTATATTGTAATGGTAACTAATTAACAATAAGTGCACTGTACTG